>NC_056746.1:1369328856-1369533856 GCF_019279795.1 Protopterus annectens
CTTGCTATGAGGCAACAACGCTACCGCTGCACCACCACGGCTGTCATAATTTAAGCATTACAACGAAAATGATTTCGACAACTTTTCTTTTCTAAAATACAGAAGACTTTTTCTCCATGTTACATTTAATTTGAGATCCATACATTTTGTTATTCTTTCCATCTCATGCTTAGTGCTATATCCTCTGGCATAAATCTACAGCATTTCCTTAAAAATACTATCTGCAAAGCATACCTTGCTGATGAGGTCCTAGGTATGACAGGTTTTCTTCCCTTCTAGAAAACAGACCTGAAGCTCAAAGACCATAAATATATCTGAAGGAGATGACACGACGTAGATACTTGACTCACTGCTATTTCTTTTCATATTAATATTTGTTAGAGACTTATTTTGACCACTCATGTTTTAGGGTGTCTCTGCAGTCTGAACTGATCTTACAGATTTACTTGCATTATAGGGCTACTGTAAAGAATCACATAACAGTATCTGTTTGTCTATCTCATGTGTGCTTTAATTTTATTTTTTTTTTTCTTTTACTGAAAACATATATATTACAATTATATTTTCCCTAGTGACTAGCTGGTTATTTCAACGAGTTATAAAGTAGCTGTCAGTGACAGAGCTCTGAGACTCATTTAAAACAAAATCATGGGTAAAGCCAAACAGAATCCTGAAAAAATGTAAGGCACATTTTACTTAGGTTCATAGGTTCATAGGTAGGTACTAGGCTATCGGCCCTGGGGCCTATACAAGCCCAGCCAAAAAGGTACCCTGGCTTTTGCCACCCAAGAAAATTATTTTCCTGTGCCCCTGTCAAGCAGAGCCACAGAAGTGATCCCCGGGGTGAATTTCCTATTTCCCATCCAATCATCAAGATTTTTCTTGAAGAGTGCTAATGAGGAGCTTTGTTTGATATAGATAGGTAGTTTATTCCAGAGTATGGGAAGTCTCTGGGACAGGAATCTATCCCTCTGGCATGTTCTGTTTATTGTGGTGACAAGGTTTAGGTCCCTAGAGCGTGTAGCTCAGAGGGATTGGGATTTCTTTAAGTGGAGCATATCCAGCAGCTCTGGGTTTGACACAGCTTTGTATGTTAGGCAGAAATCACCTCTGAGTAGGCGATATGCGACGGAGTAAAGCTGGAGTTTTTTGAGACGGTCTGCGTAGGGCATCTGTTTGAGGCCAGTAATCCTCTTTGTGAGGTATTTCTGTGGTCTTTCCAGTTGTTGTAGATGTCTTGTGAGGTACATACCAAAAGGGGCATTGTACTCTATAATGGGTTTAATGAGTGATGAGTAGAGGGGAACAATGACCTCTTTTTTTCCTGATGAGAAACCTTTTGTGATGAGGTGTGCCACGTAGAAGGATTTCTTGACTACTGTGGCGATGTGATTATCAAAGGAGAGACTACTGTCCACCTGTGTCCCAAGGTCTCTTATCACACTTTCGGTGTTAAGTATACTACCACCTACATTGTAGTTCATGGGTACAGAGTTTTTTTACCAAAGGGGATGACAATGCACTTTCTGGCATTGAGCTTGAGGCCATGGCTTTGACACCAGGCATCTGTCTCAGTGAGGCCCTTTTGTAGGATGTCCACATCGTTAGGAGTTTCAGTTATGGCTCCTAGTTTGCAGTCATCTGCAAACATCATTAGCCAAAGACCTTCTGTGTTAGCCTGTACTTCAGAGAAGTAGATACCAAACAGGAGCGTACCCAGGACTGAACCCTGTGGTACTCCACTTGTCACTGGTCTGAAGTTAGATTTGGAGTCTGCTACTTTCACAGTGTGGGTTCTGTCAGTGAGCCAGTTGGCAGCCCATCTTGTGACATAGGGATTTATACCTAGTTTAGTGAGTTTATCTATAATTCCAGAGTGGAGGATGGTGTCAAAAGCCTTGGCAAGATCTAGATAGGCTGTGTGAACCACCTTACCCTTGTCTGCGGCTTTGATGACTGCTTTAAAGAAGTCTATCAGGTTTAGGAGACATGATCTGCCTTTTACAAACTCGAACTGGGTGGGGTCCAGAGTTTGGAGATTACCAATGTCTTTTGTTTATAAGTTCCATGATGATACATTCCATGGCCTTGCGGACCAGGCTCATCAGGCTAATGGGGTGGTAGTTCTAGGGGTCCGTGGTGGCTCCCCCCTTGTGCAGTGGGATAACCGTCGCTGTGCGCCATTCAGTGGGCACAAAGCCTGAGGTGAGGCTATGATTAAACATGGTACTTAGGTGGGGTGCCAGTTTGTTCTGTAGTTCGTGTAGAACGCAGCCTGGGATGTTGTCTGGTCCCATGGATGCTGTGTTCTTGGCTTTGGAGAGTGTGGTTTTTATCTGTGCAGCCGTGATTACATTATTCACTTTGACACTTTATAAAATAACAGAATTGGAATTACTCTGCAGTTTTCAATAAACAAGAAATCTATAACTGTAGTGTAGTGCACAGCCGTTGAAGTCTTTAATCAGACTTCATTTCTGTTTTTTTTTTTCTTCCTTAAAAAAAAATAAATGAATCTGAACACAATGTATCTGGCTAGAAATGATTCTGGCTAAATGTGAGCTATTTGGCATACACTACAGTGACCTATGGAGATTCTTCAGTCATTGTAATAATATTTCTGCCATTATCACCTTCTTTACACATGTGATAATGCACTGATTGTGAAACATCTTGGACCTTCCAGATGCTTTCTATTGACACTACAAGGCACCAAACTCAAATTTATAATACAATAATTTGCCCTGAAGCTCAAACACAATTTCTAGGAGTACTAATAGACAATAGGCTGAGATATGACTTACATATATCACCAACTATTAAAAAATTTCACAAAAAACTGGGATGTTTGTACAGAAATATTAATATCCTAACAGACAGCTCTAGAGAAGTTATTGCTAGAACCCATCTACTGTCAATGCTCCTTTATGCCTCACCAATTTTCACAAAGCTAAAAAGTCTGACACAGAAAATTAAAAGCATGCTACAACAAAATAGCAAAATTTGCTACGGGTTCCACATACAGAACTCGCCACCGCCTTAATCTTAAAAAACCTTCTTGGCTAAAATTGCCTCAACTCCTTACTTACAATCAACTCACCATGGCCCACATACTATTATATCAGCTTGAGAAAATTCCTCCTGTCCTGGACATTTTACATACATATTCTAACGAATGAGTTCTTCGCTCTGCAAACAAAGCATTACTACTTGTCACAAAAACAGAAAACACTGTTGGAGACTCTTTATATTCCTTCCATGTAGCCAAAGCCTGGAATTTACTACCTTCCACCATTCGAGGCATTACTAACCCAACCCAATTCAAAAAACTACTAAAATATCACCTTAATGACACTTGGCTCTGTTGATGTAACACTGCAGTCTAGCCTTGATTATCCAACCCCCCTATATAAAGATATGTACACCTTCTTAGCTTAGTGTCTTTGCATTTCATACTCACACTAACTGTCTGTAAATACTCACCGATTATCTTCTCAGTTCTCTGTTTGCACTCACAGTAGTAATATCTAATGTACTCAGTGCTGCTGATGTCCCAACTTTGTTTAGCACTGGTCTTTCTACTACATAAATGTACATCCGTCTAGCAATATAAGCTTAGATAAACTATTGCTATATGTTGTTCAACTCAGCTTGGTATGGAAACTACATCTTCTACATTGTAACTTTTATTACTTTGTCAACTAACTTTTATGTAATGTATTCCCTTGGAAACTTAATGTGATGTGATATGTGCCTTATGTAAGCTATTTCATCTGTTTTTACTACTTGTCAATTGATATCTTATTACATGTACTTTTCTATGCGGAGCTTTTCTCGCCAGGCCTCCACTGAAAAGGGGCACTGCCCAGTCAGATTTTAGTAAATAAATGTAAAATAAATAAATAATATCTGCTTTGATGTTGGCAGCACAAGGATTCTTTAGATCTTGCGGCTTCCATGATGAGTATATGAATGTGAAAGCACTGAAGGTTGGAATCCCCAAACTGCATTCACTGAAAACATCTTGCCGAAAAATACTTTTCAAAGTGTTTTTCTGTAGTGGGCAAGCTTCCCTGCACCCCAATGTAGGTGACAGGAGGTGGCAAGAACCCCACTCACCCAAACTTATATATATATATATATATATATATATATATATATATATATATATATATCAATTCCAAGGTTGCACTTACTCAAAAAAGGCTGAAATCCCCCTCCCCAAGGCAATCACTCCTGGCTAAACTCACCAACAGCGATTTCCTATAGTGGAACTCCATTCATCAGTGAGTTGAAACTTGGGGAGTCAAAGCTTGAGATTTCAAGATTTGTTTACCAAAACAATAACCAATCTAGGGTTCTACAGCAGTTTATTATGTTATATTCTGTTTTGAATGTTACTCCAATAGATATTTTCCCATTTAACACCAACACCTCTGAATCCATATGTCCCACTTAATGTGATGCTATTTTATTTGGTACCACTGCTTATCCCCCTTTTAACATACTTTGGGGGTATATCATGCATTATTCTGTCCAATGATTAAACATAAGTTCTTCTTTAACAAAAATAAAGTGCCAGTATTAAAGCTATGACTAGCAGCACCAAAAGTAATGCTGTATCCAGTCCACCACTTGGCATTAGAGCAGTAAAGAGTTCTCTTGGTTTTGTCTCCATGTATTAGTTTCTGTCTCTCATAACCTAATTCTAATTGCTGCCTTCAATGTCCAAATTTTAAATGGTACTTTTACATTTCTCTTTTGCATTGTGTTACTTGTAAATGTTGTTACTATTCTACAATGTGCGTTAGCCTTTCTTCCTTTAGTCTGCACTATTTACAATTCTATTTCTCCTCACTATTGTTCAGGTTGCAACTAGCCACAAAATAATATGTTTGTTTTAGTCCTGACCTCTGTAACTGTGCTGGATAAGCTCACATTTATCAGTTTTTCAAAAAAAACTTTACTTAAATGGGTGTGTTCTTGTTTTACAAATTGAACTTTAGGCTTCCATTATTAGAACTCTTGCGTCTCCAAGTCAAGTCATGCAGCTACTATCCCTCACTTTGAGATCTGTGAGGTTGTCTTTATCCATTTACCACTGTTAGAAACACTTTTGCATTCCTAAATAATAAATAGAATAAAATAAATTACCTTAAATTTTACAACATTAAATCCTGTTAAATCTTGTAACTATATGTATGATTTTAAGTGTAATTTCTGGTCATTACTGTGATTTCTTTATAACCCGCGGTAGTGTTGCTGCGGTAGCATTGTCGCCTCACAGCAAGACGTTGTCGCGTTCGACTCTCAGCTAGAGCGTCTTCTGTGTGGAAGCATGCATGAATGGGCGTGCCTTCATTGAAGGTTGTGTGTTAGGGCTGGTAACTCGGTACGTAAAAATCCACTATCAAGCATTAGTGGACTGGAGTTCCGCTGTGGTGACCCCTAACCGGGATAAGCCGAAAGACACAACAACTGTGATTTCTTTATAAATTTCCAGCGCATCAACAATAAGCAAAATAAAGCAGATTCTAATTAAAGAACAGATGCTAATGCAAACTGACACTATTACAGGTAGAACATAAAGAAAAAATGCTGGTAGTGTCGAGGAAGTTTTGTGCCCTAAAACCCATATTTCATGAAAATCCCGTCTTTTTTTTTTCTAATTCTTAGGCAATCTGAATGGAAAAATGAAGATCCAGAGGCCCTTAGCAGTGTACATATTCCTCCATTAACCTTCTATTACACTTGTTCTCATTGTGAGATGCTGCCTTTATATTTCTTTGGGGAAAACATTTTAAACTACTGACATGCACATAGAGTACTGAAAAAAGGCCAACTTCATAGAGTTTGGCAAGAGGTAGGGACAATCATTCATCATCATTTGTAATTCTTATATTTACTAACTGTAAATCTACCTACCCACTTTTCTACTCAATTAATCTGCATTGGCTTCCTTTTCACAGAGAGGAACCAAAAATTATAAAAATCATGAAAGCTAACACTTAATAATCATGGTTATATTTCCAAAAATTTATGAAAATAGAAATTGATAGTTTGGGGGACATAAATCATTGCCTGTGATAGTTGTTCTTTTACTTTATTTTCCAGGCATTTTGCCCAGTGGCTTGTTTTACTTCCACTCATAGTTATTACTTGTTAACTTTCCCACCCAAGTTCACTAAAGGGTCACTCTTTCCTCTTCTGGTGTTCTTGTTCAATTGCGGCCGAGTGGAATTCGTGAAACTATAGATGTCACATAAAACAACAGCGTAGCATGTAGCGTGTGATTGATATACCCACACTGCTGCTTGCCTGTGAAAGTAATCATGTGGAATGTATTGTTTGTTGTACAGTGAGGACATCAGTTTTATACCTACAACAAAAAAACTGCAAAATATAAATATTAAAATAAAAAACAAGATCCACAGATGGTGTATACGCTTTATTAGTACCAAGCATACCCACAACAACCTGAATCACACCTCTCAACCTCTCGCAGGGGATTCAAACTCAAACTTGAAGACTGTGTGAGTACTAGCACACTGGGTCTATATTAAATCAGCAAACGCTTAAAAAAGCGAACACTGATTTATCGGCCCCATGTAAGCGAAAGCTTACAATCCCGAACACTTAGTACAGCAATTATTTTCCCAGGGGAAAAAAAATCGCTGTTCCAAAAAAAGAAAAACTTTAAACATTACATAAAGTGGGGGGCTTTTCCCCCCACACCCCCTCCACATGGGGGGCTGTGCCTCCCACACCCCCCTACTTAAATATACCAACTCCGAGATCGCACTACAGTGACGGAAATGGCAAAATAATGAAGGCGGCCAAGCAATTTCTTTCCCAGGGAAAGAATTCACTTATATGCCGTTTCGGTATTTTGCCATTTCGTGCTTTCAAGTTCGATCAAGACGCATTCGAAAGAAAGCATCTTCGATCATATAATAGGGAACCTAGCACACTCACCGGGGGGCCACTATCTCCAAAACAAAAAGTAGCCATTGCAACTAGGAATTTAGAGTTGTACCTACCCTCACATAAAATTATGATGGTTTAAGGACTGCATAAGCCTTGAGTTTGAGACCCCTTGTCTTAAAGCAAAAATATGGACAAAGCCATGATTAATGGTTGGGGGGGACAAAGGCCCAAAAATAGGGACAATTTTTAAATATTGCTCTTACAAACTTAAAACGTTGATAGAATGACAGGTTTTACATTAGCATGGATTTTCTGAAGGGTATGAAATCTGAAATTCAAACATCTGTCATTATTTTCTGACTTCATTCTTTAACATTTTGCCAATGAATTGCCAGAAAACCACAATTTTATGAAAAAATGGACCGAAATGGACCAAAAATATGAGGCAAAAATCTGGACATTCTGAGAAAATCTATACAATTGAGAGGTATGACCTCAATGAAGTGAACTCATATTCTAGGGGTCACAGCATAGTAAGACACTAACAGTATGTGACTCCTCTCTGGTAATGTACACAAATGCTCATCTGAAACGTCTTCCTCTGCCCTCATGTTCAAATGCAAACATCTCTCAACATTCATAATGACTGAGTGAACAGAATACCTCATCTCTGTAACCATGGTTACTGATGCTCAATACAATGCTGGGGTGCAAGGGGTATTTGTCTGACTCACAAAGTCAAAACAAGCAGGAAATGATTAACTTTTTACCCTGACTACTATATTTTCTTGGTTTACACCTGTTCTTCTTCAGTCTGTAAATAATAAATATTGCATTGAAAGTCTCAAACCAGACTGTGTGCATCCCAAGTCTGCTGGTGACCTGTGTTCTGTTTTTAAGCTTCATACTTCGCATAGATTGTGATGGTGGTTGAACAAAGGAGAAAGATATGTCTAATCAGGTATAAGGTGAGATTGATGTTATCTGTGCATGGAAACTTGATTTAAGAACTGCTTGTTTAGGCAGATTTCTATTGCATCGGTTCAATAAGGACTCTTTCTGTTGGCTGTCAAGCTGTACAGCCCAGACAGTTTTGTCACTCATACAACTGTCTCATTCCCCCTCAGTTAAAGAATTTTGTATTTTTTTTCCTGCAGATAAAGTCAACAAGATCAGATGCTGAGTCCAGCATGATGTATTATGTGTTTTAATAATGTCCTGTACAGTTACTGTTATCATGTTCACTTTCATGAAGTCAGTTATGTAGTTTCTTCATTACATTCTGCCAGCTATTGGCTGGATTCCTGTCTGACAAGGCTAGTAATAAAATAATAAACATAATAAAATGGCATAGTTATACGTACAGCGTCTTACAGACATTTATATACACTCATTGCATTTTTATCTCCCTTGCCAATAATTTACCCTCCCTTTTCAACAATACCCTTGCTCTTTTGTACTTTGCCCATTTAACACACATCCTTTCATAACCCATCTCAAACACTATTTTCCCTCCCACTTATTACCCATGCACCTTACATTCATACTTACCGGACTGTTCATTGGTTATCACTCCTTTACATCATATTTCTTTTTCGCTCACTATCCCTTGCAATCTCATTATGCTAATCCTTATAATCACCAACTCTTCTCATCTTCTTCTTCCTCTCCAGCCAAACTCTACAAGTCTGTCATCACTCACGCCAACATATGTCATTAATATTCACTAACACATGCCACATTGCATGCGCTTCCTTTACAGACACCAACCTAACCAGCACACTCTTTACTTTTAGCATTCCTACATACTCCTATATATCTCCAGGTCACATCCATTCTTTTAGCTAAACACTCACTAATTACTCAGAACGGAAATCAAATATCAACTAGCATTGTATCCTCCCCATCAAATACCAAGCAGACCTTCCCAAATACTTACACACATTATTTGCTGACTTACTATTAATCGTCCTTCAAAGTAATACCAAGCGCAACCCTAGGCCGCAGCCTCTCTCTTGTCACCTTCTCAATACCCAAACCATTACAAACAATGGATCAAACTAATGCAGTAATAACTCTACCCCACCCAGACCTCCTAGCAGTTACTCAAATGTGGCTGATATTGGATAATTCCTCTCCACACCACCTTCTTCCTGGATATAGTTATTTTCCTGACTGCCGACGGGGCAATACTAAAGGAGGTGGTACATACTGCTATAGAAATTTCACTTAAAAGTGAAACTTATAAAACAAATCTCACCCACAATAAAATCTCAACCAAACTGGCTTCTTGCAGAAATTGTCAGAAGCAGTACTATACATATCCAGTTAGCTGTTACATAATGACTTTTTCTCACATATTTTCTCCAACTGATGTTAATGTTTTCTCATTGCACTCTACTATGAAATATATGTTCTATATTTATCTCACTACAACATTTTTCACTCCTGTGTTTTGTAGTGTTACATGATACTTTATAATTTAAAATATTTGTAACTGATTCTTGATAGATTGTGATTGTGGAGCTGTTCTCCCAGGGCTTCCACTGAAAATGAGCACTTTTTGGCCCAGTCAGACTTTCCTGGTAAACAATGTCCACTAAATAAATAAATATACCTTCTCCCTCCTTTCACTCTGCAGAAATTTAAAGATGTGATTAAGTCAGTTTTATCCCAAACAATCAAGAAAAATATAATTATTCTAGGTTGCTTCAATATCAGCACGTTACAACCCATTAATTTAGAGATTTTAGACAACCTCACTGAACAACAGCTGATGCAACTAGTCAAGCAACCTACCAGACCCACCCTTATGACCAAAAAAACAACAGTCCCCCATTACTCTCTGACATCACAATTCACTGACCCTCATTTAACAATCATTGCCCCATCAGTTTCTCTGGTTTATACCAGCTCCCAAAACAGATCTAAAGCCACGGCCAATATTGCAAAACCATCTTCACTTTGACTGTAGTGCTATTCTAGACACCGTAGATCCTAACAAAAAAGGTGAGCTCCTTATACATACAGTCCCTTGCTCTCTCTCTCTCTCTGTCTCTCTCTCTCTCTCTCTCTGTCTCTCTCTCTCTCTCTCTCTCTCTCTCTCTCTCTCTCTCTCTCTCTCTCTCTCTCTCTCTCTCTCTCTCTCTCTCTCTCTCTCTCCAGTCTACATCACAGACTTAACTCTAAACCCCAAAGTGGCTAATACATGAGTTAATGTCTGTCTCAAACTCTTGGATGAATCCTATCAGTCCTGGAAATCTAATGCCACTCCAAAAAACAGAAAGCAGTATACTAATATAAGGATCCTGGCCAAAAAAGCCTTTAGAGGACACAAACATCATTCCATGACACATCCCAAAAAGTATCTTAAATACATCCCCAAAACTATCTTAAATACATCTCTATGAAATTTTGGAAAGAAGTCAATAAACGCACAGGACATAACCTGCCTCACTCTTAGGTTAGTACTAGGTTAACTAGTACTCGTAGGCCACTTTAAGCCTAGCCAATTACCCCATGTGAGAGTCAAACCCTGCACCTTGTATCTGCAAGGTAAACACCTTAACCACTATACCAACCTCCATTTCCTAGACTAGTTCTATAAATGCTTTCATCAGCTGGTCTGCAGATGATTTCCACAGACACTTTAGAAACATCCCCACATGTACTGCAGACACCACCACAAATGCTCTCTCATTCCACCCACAATAACATACTCTGTTTTATTTCCAGTTGATCTCATCCAATGACATTATCCCTTTACTGGACAAATACAGCTAGAGGGTTCCACATCTGTGACAACCTACATCCATGGTTCATATACCACTGTACCCCTGTTGTGCCATCATTGTTGTACCCCTAAACCATACCTTTAATCTTTGTCTTACTACAAACGTCGTGCCTAATATATGGAAATCTGCCATAATAAAAAACAATGGCAAACAAAATCAACTTACACCCCCTTCACATCATCACCCCATTAACATTTTCCCAATCCTGTGCAAAATCTTTGAGAAAATTGCCTACCTTCTACTCACAGAATATATTATTAAATACCATCTTCTCTCACAAAAAATGGCTTCTGGTCACAGATGAGCATGGCCACAGTCATCTGGTCTCTGATGAAATTCTCATGTCTAAAATCAAAGGCATGTTTTCTGGTCCAGTTTTTATAGACCTCTCCAATGCCTTCGACTTAGTCAGTCACTCTTCTCTTATTTTCCACCTTTCAGAGCATGGTACTAGCAATGATGCCATGCTTTTGTTCCAAAGTTATCTGTCAAACTACTATTTCTCAATGAATTATAAATCCTGTACCGCTCTCTTCTCTCATCTACTCAAATATGTACCTCTAGGATGTATTCTTTCCTCTCCCATTCTTTATTCTATATACATCCACAAACTTCCACTCAATCTTCCTTACCTTCCTCTCTTTTGTGAAGATACCTTGGTCCTATACCACTCCAGCCACTTAGTAGAGAGCTTATAGCAAGATGTGTAAAAAACAGATGAGGCTCACCACGGCAGAAGTATAAAAATGAATCCTTTAACAACTGCAGTATATAGTAAGCGCTTTCACATCTACATAATGCTTCTTCAGACTTTAATACCTGCTCTAAAACACATCCATTTAAATAGTACTGCCTATAACTTTAATCCAATCATATTCAACTCAATTACAACTTAATGAAACACATTTAAAAACATATACACTTTAAAACCAACAGTAAAAAGTTCCTATACATACATATATATGTGTGTCTAACAAATGTATCTAAAAAATATATGACCAAAAATCAATGTGAGTAGGGACGTGCTGCTAAAAAAGGCTTCAGAGTCACCTTTTCATTAAGTCCATGTCCCCTGTGACTCTGAAGTTTTAATATCCACCTGTTCTCACATTCCTCAGTATGATTCCTGGTGTCACTTATTTTATCTGTCTTATTTATTAATTCTAGGACATTAAATTTAAACTTATATAATGCTCCTACATCTAAGACATGCCGAGCTAATGCATTGCGATCATCCTCTCTGTTGATCGCATATGCATGCTCTCTTACACGTTCACGAAGGCTTCTGTTAGTTTTGCCTGTGTAAAAAGATTGACATGTCTGACAGACAGCCAAATATACTAAATCCCTGGATTTACAAACAGCATAAAAATATAAAAGCTTATAGCAAGATTTACAATCTGTCTTCAAATATCTAGGTGAAAAGATTACTGCTAAAAGCCTCATACTAAATACATCCAAAATTAAATTGTTGCTTTTACAGACTAAACAAAACTTCAGCAGATCCAAGAAAATTTTAACAATCTATGATCACAAGAACCCTCCCTAACAGGAAATCACCTTTTTCAAATATCTTGGTCTATGGATAGACCCAGCACTCAATCTCCACCTTCATCTTAATAATGTATACAAAAAGAAAATAATCCTTTACTTTTCTGGGCACAAAAAATATCCCCTTTCCTGTCATACTCCAGCAGATCTGCAAAAGAGAAAGGAATTCTACTCCCTCAGTGCAATTTCAGCCACCTAGTTATATTACTAGCCTCTACTAAAATTTGCACGCAAATATTCAAACACTAGAAAACAAAAATATGTAGATTTATTACACACTCATCAAGAAATAACACCATTGTATAACACTAAATATGCAGTCTGGCTCACACTTAAGCAAAGAGCAGGCCTACACCTAAGATCTCAGCTGCTCAAAGTCCTGCATGAACATACTCTCCATCCTTTAACCCAAAACTAATAAGGCAGACCCCCACATACAGTTAAGAAATTTGAACCACTCAGGCCCTAAAATACAAATCTCACACTCCATGGTACATATCTTTGACCATGCATTCAAAATTCCTGGGCCCAAATTCTGGGAGTCACCTCCGCTTGAAATTAAAGACTCATCCACTTATTCTAAGTTCCATTTTCTACTAAAATTGCATTTAGTTAGGCAGATATTACTCGTTACCCCTCAGGTCACTTCAGTTAAGTTTACTTATTCTTCTCCACTCTAACTCAGCCACTGAGGTCCATTGCGCCTGTTCATATCTCAGATTTATTCCACTTTAATCTCTCAAATGCTTTGAAACGTCTGTGCGTATTGTAAATAAATGCATTGCATTTACTGTGTATCCAAAGCATTCGTCTACCATTGCACTGTTTTATTTTCATTTGTCTGATTGTATTTTTGTCCATTTTGCATGTCTGGTCAGTTTTTGACCCCGGACTGAGACTGAAATTGGCCAGAACCAATCAGTGCTCTACCCTGTCAAAAAATTCTAATGAAAATCCATATCATAGATAAATCATTTTTGAAATAAAAATTGTCATATTACCACCTAGCCTCTTACCATCTGTTTGTAGGTTAAATGTATGTTTTGGTGCCTCATGTCCTTCTTCAGCACAGCTCTGAAACAGCCTTTGCTCAGGTTGCTAACCATCTCCTGATGGTAGAAAACCTCAGCTACATTCCGTCTTGGTCCTCCTTAACCTCTCAGCAGTTTGTTGACACTGTGGGCCATGGATCCTGAATGAGCAGCCGTGGTTACATTATGGTCTCCGTCTCACTGTAGCTGTGGTTACATTATGATCTCCATCTCACTGAAGCTGCAGTTACATTATGAACTCTGTCTCACTGCAGCTGTGGTTACATTATGATCTCCATCTCACTGCAGCTGCAGTTACATTATGATCTCTGTCTCACTGCAGCCATGGCTACATTATGATCTCTGTCTCACTGCAGCCATGGTTACATTATGGTCTCCATCTCACTGTAGCTGTGGTTACATTATGATCTCCGTCTCACTGCAGCCATGGTTACATTATGATATCCGACTCACTGCAGCCATGGTTACATTATGATCTCCATCTCACTACAGCTGTGGTTACATTATGATTTACATCTCACTGCAGCTGTGGTTACATTATGATCTGGAAAATCTCCTACATTATCCCCCTACACAAGGGAGGAAACTCCAGAGAATATTCTAACTATCGTCCCATAGCTCTACTTTCCCCATTAGCTAAAATAATGGAAAAGTGCATCCACAGACAGTTACTAGGCCACGTACTCCAGAACAATTCACTGGCCAAATCTCAACATGGCTTCAGGCCTTTCCACAGTACAACAACTGCACTCCTATCCTTCACTGACAGCATCAATAAAAACCATAATAACAATCTTCTCTCTTCAGTACTTTTCATCTACCTTTCAAAAGCATTTGACATGGTCAACCACCACTTACTTCTTAGTATTCTAAAATCCTTCTCTCTGGACACAAAGACTATAAAATGGTTCCAGTCCTACCTTGATAATAGACAGCAGGCAGTTCTATGGGACAATAACCTCTCATCCCATCTCCCAGTTACCCTAGGTGTTCCTCAGGGCTCTATACTGGGCCCCCTCCTTTTCTCAATATTTATCAATGACCTCAACCTAGCTATTCCTTTAACTAACTGTGTACAATACACAGATGATTTGACAATAATCTGCTCAGCTTAATCTCAATCCCAACTACAGACTTTAACTCAGACAATGTTCAATAAAGCAGAAAATTGGTTTCTACAACTCTGTCTCCTCTTGAACCCCCCCCAAAAAAAACAAACTCCTCCTCTTCACTTCTACCCGTAAATCACTCCCAATGAACCTTTCAGTCTTATCCAGTAATGGTACACTTATATCTCCCGATCCAACAACTAAACTTCTAGGGACAACCATTGATAACAACCTGAACTTTGAAACCCATATCAACAATACCATAAAAACTGTCAACAGGAAACTAGGCTCCCTCTATAGAATAAACCCCTTTCTCTCCCCACTAGCCAGAACCACTATTGCCTATTCCCACCTTATCTCCACACTTCTTTATGCCTCTTCCATATATACTAACTTGTCAAAAAATAACCTTAACAAGCTAGCCAATGCTTATAATAGCATTGCTAGATTTGCTACTGCTTCCTCCTTTAGGACCCATCACTGCCATAATCTGAAACAATTAGGCTGGTTAGAGCTTCTGAATCAGATTCACTTTAAACAACTCACCATTGTGCACAAAAACCTTTTTCAATCTACCAATACCCTAATACTTGCTAGTCTCATTACCCAATATAAGACCCTTTCAACTTTATGCTCATCTAATAAACTACTTGTATCAACATGTAAATCTAATAACATGACAGGAGATGCTCTGTTCTCAAATGCAGTTGGAAAGTATTGGAACCAACTCCCCCATGAACTTACATCACTGTCTTCATTTACACTTTTTAAACGCAATCTGAAACTCTATCGTAAAACCCATTGGTTATGTCCCTGTACAAATCCAGACTAATCTCATACTATATCCCAAATACCCTCTTTTAAGACCTAATTCCTGCTCTATCTGTGTCTTTTTAGATCAAGGCCTATCCTTGGCAAAAACATATCTTATCCTAATGTTTGTTTGTTTGTGTCTTCCAGCTTTTCCCAAGTAGGGGTCGCCACAGCGGAACTCCAGTCCGCTAATGATTGACAGTTGATTTTTACGTACCGGCTTGCCAGGCCTGACGCACAACCTTCAACGAAGGTACGCCCATTCACGCATGTCTCTACGCAGAAGACGCTCTAGCTGAGAATCGAACCGGACAGCATCTTACTGTAATCTCTAGTTAAATTCTTCTGCATATAATTCTAAAGCATCCCACCTAAGGCAGGCAACAAGTATTGTTTAAAATGTGAGCATTGCTGAACTGTTGAAGATTGAAGTATGCATTTGTTCAACAATTACTTTCTAGTTACTAATGAAGTCTTGTACATAAAGTTTAAAATATCATATCTAATGCTTGTAGCATGTTTTTTGTATAAACTGTGAAGATTCCTGAACTGTTTAAAATTTGTAGTATTTAACTAGTACGTGTATGTTAGTAGTCTAGTAATCTCTTGGAGCTTATCTCCCCGGGACTCTACTGAAAATGGACATAAATCCAGTTAGACTATCCCGGTCAACAAATGTAAAATAAATAAAATCTCCATCTCACTGCAGCCGTGATTACATTGTGATCTCCATCTCACTGCAGCCGTGGTTACGTTATGATCTCCATCTCACCGCAGCTGTAGTTACATTATGATCTCTGTCTCACTGTAGCTGTGGTTACATTATGATCTCCATCTCACTCACTCACAAGTTTAAAGATCCAGCATCAAGGCCTGGTTTATCTGTGGTATTCAAACATAATTGTCACTCTAATTCTGCACGTAACCACTCATTTCTTAAATCTCCACCTCTCATGGAAAATTTAACTACTTGTAAAACCTGAAACTTAAATTACACCATGAAATATGTTATTTTATTCTGACTTTAAAACTGTGTTCTGTTTTGCCTACACAGCAAGTGCCACACTTCCATCTTGATAAGTACAGACATCTGTTAGGCATCCTTATTTCTATGGTCCATAGGTTCAAATGTGTACACTAGACTTTAATAAGAGATGAATTATCTGTGAATTAGAGTGGCAATTATGTTTGAATACCAGAGTTGAAGCAGAATTTAATGATGCTGAATCATTAAAAACATACCTCATAAACAAGGTATAAAAATGCAGCCCATTTTAATATGTAATATAGAATGTGTATTTATATACAAAAATACATGTTTTATATGAATAATTTTTGTTCAAAATTATTGTTCTGTTGTTGATTTTTGTTGCCTGAAGAAACATTTGTAGTATATTTAAAAACAAGTGCTAAATTCCTGTTATAAACAGTGTAAAACAAATAGTTATATAAATGTTTTATACAAAACAGGTTTACAAACAATAGATATTGACATTTTAACTAGGGTTTTGATTTTAAGTCCTTGATTACATTGATTGATGCTACATTTGATTGTTGATGCCTGAAAAAGGACTTGTATTATGCCCAAAAGCCAGTGCTAGCAGTTTGTTTGAGTTAAATAAAAAATTAACTTTTATAAAGTCTATAATTTATTTGGCATTCTTGCAATTTCATGCTTCTGTGCAGTTAAATGGCCAGTGAAGATAATGTGAGCTTTATTAACATGATCTAAATGAAAGGAAAATGGTAGAAGTGGGGGGGGGGGGGTTCTTAGGAAAATGGTAGAAGTGGGGGGAGGTGTTATGAGGCAGAGGTGAAAGGCAAGGAGAGCAGACATATCAATTGCCAAGAGGAATCTAAAATGAAAGCTCAGAGTAGAAAATGGATGCCTTGGAAAGTACAAACAGTGACTGCTCCATTTCTCGTGGTGGTATATTGTTAGTAAGACTTTAAAGTGATGGGAGTTTTTAAGTTCACAAACAGAAAGATGGAGTTCCACTGTTTGATGACATAACAAGAGAAAGAAGCATTGCCATGTAAGATGTTTAAAGGAATTGTTATAGGATGTGACTGCACACAGAGGAGAATACCATGTGACGCTTGTCAGTGAGGGATGTTTTTCATGAGAGTACAGGATTTCCTAGCCTAGGTTCACTTAATTGAATTTAAGGAAAGTATAGTTTTCTAGCCAGTTAATCTGTCTTAATTTCATTACAGTGATGGGCTTGGGTG
This sequence comes from Protopterus annectens, assembly GCF_019279795.1. NCBI lineage: Eukaryota > Metazoa > Chordata > Ceratodontiformes > Protopteridae > Protopterus > Protopterus annectens. The sequence goes on from NC_056746.1 coordinate 1,369,346,335, forward strand.
GATAGGATGGTGTCAAATTTAGGACTTTTGGTATAGCACATTGATTGTAGGTTAGTAAAAGTAGAAGGTGGATAGGAGAGAGTGAGCAGTGAGAGGGCAGTCACTATACATTTTTGGGGGGGTCAGTAAGGAAGGGTTTGGCTTTGAAGAACAGGCCAACTATTTCCTTTAATCACTTCTTGAATGTGAAGATAAATTTTAAGGGTTTTACCAATAGTGAGTCTTAGGAGTTTGGGATATAAGAAAATTTAAATGATGAAACCATTTCAGGCTGTAAAAGAAAAGTTAGCTTTGGCATTAGGGTTACTTCTGATGTGTTTTTTTAAAAATTAAGCACTAAGTTAGATTATTTAAGCCAGGTTTTCATATATGAAAATGAACATTGGATATTGGATTGTAGTTCTTCTACTGTTTTGGCATCGCAAATAATGGTGAAGTTGTCATTGCAATGTACGGTGGTAGAATTGTTACAGTGAAAAGGTATGTAATTGATGAAAATGTTAAATAGTACAGGACCAAGGATGGTGCCCTAGGGGACTTTCACTAGGAAAGGAAGAAAGGTGGCTATGGCTTGTAACCATTTAACACTTAATGTTCCTTTAGGCATGTGACGAAAGGAAGAGAGGCCTAGTTATGAATGCTTATCGAGAACTTTATAGTGAGAAATACTACTGACTGCTTCAGGTAGGTCAGGGAAAATGGATGACACTAACATATTGTTGCTGTTTCTGTGTTTCCATATGGAGTTTAGGAATGGTTGTAAAGCAGTGTTTGTGCTGTTTGAAAGGCAAAATCCATGCTGAGACTGAAGGAGTTCATTAGAAGAAATTAAGGTAATTGGCTACGTATACACTTTTCTAAGATCTGTGAAAGAGAGGAGAAAGGAAAGCAATGGTTCTGAAACTGGACAGCTCCGTAAACTCCTGGCCATATAAAGAGATACAATAAAGAATTGCTTCCATCATAGAGGAAAATTAAATTCCAGTTTAATTTTTCCAGGTATGACGGAAATGTACCCTGTTCCTAAGTTGATGTGTGATTAAAGTTCATGAAATTGCCACAGTGGTGCAGTGGTTAGCATTGTCACCTCACAGCAAGAGGTCCTCCAGTTCGATCCTTGGCTGGGGTGCCTTCTGTGCAGAGTCTGCATGTCCTCCCTGTGGTCGCGTGGGTTTCCTCCGGGTGCTCTGGTTTCCTCCCACATCCCAAAGACATGCTGTAGGTGGATTGGACACTCCAAATTGGCCCTAGGTGTGAGTGTGTGCGTGTGTGTGCCTTCCGTGGAAGGTTGGGCGCCGGGCCGGCAACTCGACACTGGGAAACTCCACTGCCAATCATGAGTGGACAGGTGATCCACTGTGGCAACCCCTAACCGGGAAAAAGACGGAAGAAGTAGACTATTTTAATCTTTGATGTTAGCCAAAAGTGATCTTTGCAGCACCCAAAATGTGCCCCGAACTGACTCCTTCTACAATTCTTATGGAGTTGCATGTATCAGTAGCATATCTAAATACGACTGTGAATTATTTTTTATGAGACCCATTGCTTTTACTACTATTGGAACTGTCTGGGTATCCTTCTTCCACATTGCTTTCATTTCTGCCTGCAGATCCTGGTATTGTATGACTTTGTGTTGCTCTCTATGTAAGACACTGTAATCACTGGGTGTAGCAATTTCAATGATCAATGATAACTTTAGTCTTCTACTATATCTGTTTTTCTCACATCTATTTTTTCAGCTGATGGTAATGGATAACCATATGTGATATAACGTCATCATTCTCTATAATGCTTTGTGGCTCATGTTTCCAGTGCTTCTCAACTATGTCAATGCTGTAATGTTTGCACAATGCCCAACACAACAATGCTACCACACTATTATGCCTTTCAGTATACAGGCCCTCTGTCATTAGTGTCCCAGCAACAAGATGTGTGACTGTTTCCAGCTCTGTTTTATAAAACCTGTATTAGTCTCTTTCTCTCACATGTTCAATAGTCTTTGTAAACCATCATGTATATATTCCACTGTCCCAGGCCACCAATATGAAACTTTCATCATTTGGTTTAAATTCACTTCTCCTTGGCCACTCCTGCCTCACATCCTGATTGACATGAGGTTGTTCCAGGAGTTTCTGTACTTTCAACTATATTTATGCCTTTTCCACATTTCTTGCCTTCTCATCTGATCCTTCACCTTATATTCTTTCTTTTGTTTTTTTTTGGCACATTCAGTTGCTGCCTGATTTTGTCTACTTCTGGTTTGATTTCCATTCTCACTCGACACAGATATGCTTCTGCTAAAGTAAGCAGGGAAGTCATCGTAGACTTTTTTTCCTCATGTTTTAAAACTTTCACTATGTTCGGACCTTGTGAGGTCAGCAGATTTGTATGCAGACCTAAGATTGCAGATCTATACATATAATAATTTTCGAGGAGCTCATAGCTCCTTTAGAATGTGGTCTATATAATCCTGGTATACACACTGACTTTTATCTATCATTTGATAAACATGAAGCATTTTTTTATTGTTTTCATGTCCAATAGATCTAATATCTTTTGGGGCCAGACCGTCACCCCCAAACTGTAAGTTAGAACATGAACAGCAAATTGGACTATAGCTTGGGCATTATTCCTAGATATCAGAGCTCTTTACAGTATTAATTTTAGTCTTCTAAAATATTGCTTACTAAGGTTTAGTCACATTTGCTCATGTTTTATTGTTGACCCTTCATCAATTCCCAAAAATGTATGCATTTCCTCCTGCTCAGGTTCCTTTACATCACATTCCTGTCCCAGATTGATATTGTCTTGCTGCTGCAGCTCTCCTGCTTTAAAGGTTGCTTTTACACATTTATCAAGGCCAAATTACATTCTTATATCATTTGAGAACATTTTAACCACTTGCAGTTGCGCTTTCAGTTCCTCATCTGATGAAAAATACAGTTTTAAATCATTCACAAAAAGAAGATGAGAAGTGTTTACACTTTGTCGTTTTCTGGGAGCCAAATTATAACCAAGAGTTATCTGTTAAGTCGACAGACTAATGGGTTAAGGGCAAGACAAAAGAAAAACAATGGCGAGGGAGTCTCCTTGGAATATCCTCCTATGAATTGTTGCCCCTGGGATAGTAATTTGTCCTTTATCACCCATTAGCTGCTAAGTGGTTCACCATTGTTTCATGGTCACTGTAATGTAATCAATCTATGGTGTATCTCACATATCATTAAGCACTGCTTTGTACCTAAATGTGGGATGCTGTCAAATGCTTTCTTGAAATCTCTCCATGCCATACTTAGATTCCTCTCCTTTGTTTCAATTTTCCATTATGACTTTAACAACAAATGATTCTTTGTTCCACAACTTTCTTTCATTAACCTGTTGTTCTATTGCCTTGATAGACTTTTCTTCTAAATGACTGTAAACTCAGTCAGCGTCATTTCCAGTACATAGTTTATATATCACCAGAAGGCAAGTTATTAGCTTGTAGTTTTTAGGATAGCTTGCAGGTCCACTCTTAGGGAGGAGTATAATTTTTGCTGTTGTTAACCAGGCTGACATCTGTTCAGGATGCGCATATCAATAGTTCTTACTCAGGGCTAAATCCTTGGGTAAAGATGTTAATACTGTTAGCCAGAGGGTAGGTACCATACGGTCCTGGTGTTTTCCATTTAGGAGCTTTTCATAACTGTGTTTCAATTTGTCTGGCAGTTATTCATCCCATTTCATATCCTGCACATGTGAACTTCTTACTGTTTCTTTTAATCCTATCCATTCAATGTCTTTGTTATTTTCTACAGGCTCTTCAGAGATATTCCTCCAAAATGTGTCTCTTTTTCTCCTTTTCTGTTGATGTTTCTTGTCTTTTTGCTTTGTTTCCCTGATCTTTATATTTATTATATGCTTATTGTGTACTTTTCCTTTATATTTTTCTGCATATCTTCTAAATTTTTCTGTCTGTGCTGCTATATTTAGTTTATTACTTGCAAGACTGCATGATACAACCTGGTCTGTTCCAATGTTGCATGTTGCTTTTTTCACGTTTATCTTTCTAATTATTTTTGATTATCTGTTCCCTCTTCTATACTCTTCTAACAGTGACACTTCTTGTCTTAACTGCTTTATAGTTTCTCTATTCGATGCTTCTATGACGGTATTTGATTTCTTCCCTTACTACCCTGTGTTTTTGTGGTAAGACTTTATTATTAATTTAGCTGAGAAGTAATATGTGCTATTTACTTTTGTTATAACATATGGATTTTTATTAATAGTCTTGATTACTGCGTTCACCTATTTTACAGACTTTGTAACATTTTGGGTCTTATTGACTTTCTGTAATGTACTTATTTCATTCATCTTAATATGTCTATCCATCTCTATTAAATCAAGCAACTCTTCCCTTAGATCATTTTCTTCTAAATTGGGGCACATTCTTTGTTCTCTATTTACTATTAGCATTCTACAGAAAGTTCCAGAAAATCTTCCTGTGACATATTCTCTTTAGCTGCATCCTGCATCATCCCTTGCTCTTTGGTATGGGAATTCTTAACCTTAATTATCTAACCTTAACCTATCCCATTGGAGATTAGATTCACTTAAACCTTTCTTCTTCTTCTTCTTCTTCTTTTGGCTGCTCCCGTCAGGGGTCGCCACAGCAGATCAACTGTTTCCATTTCTTCCTGTCCTCTGCATCTTGCTCTGTCACACCAACCACCTGCATGTCCTCTCTCACCACATCCATAAACCTTATCTTAGGCCTTCCTCTTTTCCTGTTACCTGGCAGCTTCATCCTTAGCATCTTTTTCCCAATACACTCTGCATCCCTATTCAGCACATGTCCAAACCAACGTAATCTTGCCTCTCTGGCTTTGTCTCCAAACCTTCCAACCTGGACTGACCCTCTAATATACTTATTCCTAATCCTGTCCATCCTCGTCACACCTAGTGCAAATCTTAACATCTTCAACTCTGCCACATCAAGCTCTGACTCCTGCCTTTTTGTGAATGCCACTGTCTCCAACCCATATAACATAGCTGGTCTCACTACCCTCTTGTAGACCTTTCCTTTCACTCTTACTGGTACTCGTCTGTCACAAATCACTCCTGACACTCTTCTCCACCCACTCCATCCTGCCTGTACTCTCTTCTTCACCTCTCTTCCACACTCACCATTACTCTGAACTGTTGATCCCAAGTATTTAAACTCATCCACCTTCACCACCTCTACTCCCTGCATCCTCACCATTCCTCTATCCTCCCTCTCAATCACACAAATATATTCTGTCTTAGTCCTGCTGACCTTCATTCTTCTTCTCTCTAGAGCATATCTCCACCTCTCTAGGGTCTCCTCTACCTGTTCCCTACTCTCACTACAGATTACAATGTCATCTGCAGACATAATAGTCCACGGGGACTCCTGTCTGATCTCGTCTGTCAACCTGTCCATCACCATTACAAATAAGAAAGGGTTCACAGCTGATCCTTGATGTAATCCCACCTCCATCTTAAACGCATCAGTCACTCCCACTGCAGACATCACCACTGTCACACTACCCTCGTACATATCCTGTACCACTCTTACATACTTCTCTGACACTCCCGACTTCCTCATGCAATACCACAACTCCTCTCTAAGCACCCTGTCATATGCTTTCTCTAAATCCACAAAGACACAATGCAACTCCTTCTGACCTTCTCTGTACTTCTCCATCAACACTCTCAAAACGAACATCGCATCTGTAGTGCTCTTTCCTGGCAGGAAACTATACTGCTGATCACTAATCATCACCTCCCTTCTTAACCTAGCTTCCACTACTCTTTCCCATAACTTCATGCTGTGACTGATCAGTTTAATCCCTCTGTAGTTACTACAGCTCTGCACATCACCCTTCACTTAAACCTTTCAAAGATCCATATTTATATATATTACTCTGGTGATAATTACTAGACCAAAACACAGATATTTGAAGGGCACCTATGCATTGGGATAAAGCATTCAGGAGCTGCCTCTGTCCATTAGTGCTACAGGGGAGAGTCCTGGGGTACATTTCATATTTCCCATCCATTGATCTTGTTTTATGTGGATGAACAGTCTTTTCCAAGGCAGTGGTACATCTGTAAGGTATACCTGTCCCTCCAAGCCATTCTGTTAATGTTGTAGAAGAGGTTTAGTTCCCTGCATTGAGTATTTCTGATACCATTTGACTTGCGAATGTGAAATAAGTCCACCAGTAATGCATCAGAGAATGTCTTGCATGCTACACACAGATCACTTCTTAGCAGTCCATGTAGGATGTACCTACACACAGGTCACTTCTTAGCAGTCCATGTAGGACGTGCCTATACACAGGTCACTTGTTAGCAGTCCATGTAGGATGCGCCTACACACAGGTCACTTCTTAGCAGTCCATGTAGGATGCACCTACACACAGGTCATTTCTTAGCAGTCCATGTAGGATGTACCTACACACAGGTCACTTCTTAGCAGTCCATGTAGGATGTACCTACACACAGGTCACTTCTTAGCAGTCCATGTAGGATGCACCTACACACAGGTCATTTCTTAGCAGTCCATGTAGGATGCACCTACACACAGGTCACTTCTTAACAGTCCATGTAGGATGTGCCTACACACAGGTCACTTCTTAGCAGTCCATGTAGCATGCGCCTACACACAGGTCACTTCTTAGCAGTCCATGTAGCATGCGCCTACACACAGGTCACTTCTTAGCAGTCCATGTAGGATGTACCTACACACAGGTCACTTCTTAGCAGTCCATGCAGGATGCACCTACACACAGGTCACTTCTTAACAGTCCAAGTAGGATGTGCCTACACACAGGTCACTTCTTAGCAGTCCATGTAGGATGCGCCTACACACAGGTCACTTCTTAGCAGTCCATGTAGGATGTGCCTACACACAGGTCACTTCTTAGCAGTCCATGTAAGATGCACCTACACACAGGTCACTTCTTTGCAGTCCATGTAGGACGTGCCTAGTATCCTTTTTGTAATTTATCCCTGTGGGCATTCCAATGGCTCCATGTGCCTGGACATGCCAAAAGGAGCATTATACTCATGATGACTGAGTAAAAGGGGACAATGACATCCCTTGACCTAGAAGCAATCCCCTTGTTTATAAGCTGTGTAATATAAAACTAAGCATAGTACTCCAAAAAGAAAGTGCAATTATCTTGAATCGGCAAATGGCAAACACATGATGAGCACTCAAAAATCCAAAGTCTTGCTGTTTAGCATACCTCTCAACTGTACAGGTTTTTCGCAGAATGTCCAGATTTTTGCCTCATATTTTTGGGGTGTTCCTCCTAAAATATGTCCCTTCTGGCAAATAGCTGATGATTGAAGTCATTAAATCATGACAAACATTTGAGTTTAACACTCCACACCCTTCAGAAAATTCATGCTACTGTAAAACCTATTATTCTATCAACTTTCTAAGTTTGTAAGGGCAATATTTAAAATCTGTCCCTATTTGTCCCCATATCATTTTAGGCTTTGTCCTGATTTTTTGCTCTAAGAGGTTGAGAGGTATGTGACCCAGAAATAATATCAATTACAAATTCATAACCCATAAATGACCCTACAGGTATTTCCCTTAGTTCTGTAACCAATTCAAAATATTTAAGACCAACCTTAATAACTTCAAAACCCAACTTCATTCCTACGTCTATCTAAATAGGCATTGCAACTGCACTCTTCAGCCCATACCTTTCAAGCTATCTTCTCCCTTCTCTCCAGGCTAACCTCTTCTCCTTCCTAACCTCTTTTAAATATACTTAGCATAGGCAACTAAATAGTAGAATTTTGATTCTTATGATATAAGCCTGTTTTCCTCCTGAACAAATTAGAAATTGCTAGTGTTTATTCTCTTTGTTTGCTACCTGCTATATGTTATACAAACTGTCTTTGAATTTTCATGTAATTAAACTCTTGTTTTTCCTTTTGGAGCTTTTCTCCCCGAGCCTCCACTGAAAACAGGCCCCAAAGCCCAGTGGACCTCCCCAGTAATCAAACTGAAATAAATAAATAAATAAATAAATAATAAATAAGAATAACTCTTGCCCAAAGCCTTGCCTTTTATATACATATTGAGCAAAAATAGATAAAGTGCCTGTACCAGCTAAGCAATTTTTTAAAGTTTCTCACCTACTTAATACTGAAGCTATACGTTCCACTGCAATAAATGTGTTAATTCCAGGCTTCCTATTGAAATAATGTCCCTTGAAAAAAAAGACTGAAAGCCCAAAGAAAAGCAAATTAAAAAAAATCGCTCTTTTCCTTAAAACTTAATTTTGCAGGGGGACAAGCCTCCCCAAACTCCCAGAACTATATATGTACCAACTCAGAGATCACCATACCTTTCAGAAAAGGGAATAATCCAAGAAATGCTGCTTTAATATACAGTATAACTATGAGAAAAACATTTTTGGAGGTGTAATGAAGTGTCTAATGCAGATTGGTTTCATATGATATTGGATTGTAAAACAGTAACTCCTTTTTTGGTTGAATTTAGAAATTTTGACCAAGCTTTGTGGACAGATAATTGCAATATTTCTAACTCCTTGATTTTGTCTAATGCTCCAGTTCTGGATTCCGTTCCTAGGGTGTAGGTGCCTGTCCTTATTTAATGCTCCAGTTCTGGATTCTGTTCCTAGGGTGCAGGTGCCTATCCTTATTTAATGTTACAGTTCTGGATTCTTTTCCTAGGATGCAGGTGCCTGTCCTTATTTAATGCTCCAGTTCTGGATTCCATTCCTAGGGTGCAGGTGCCTATCCTTACTTAATGCTCCAATTCTGGATTCTGTTCCTAGGGTGCAGGTGCCTGTCCATATTTAATGCTCCAATTCTGGATTCTGTTCCTAGGGTGCAGGTGCCTGTCCGTATTTAATGCTCCAGTTCTGGATTCTGTTCCTAGGGTGCAGGTGCCTGTCCTTATTTAATGTTCCAGTTCCGGATTCTGTTCCTGGGGTGCAGGTGCCTGTCCTTATTTAATGTTTCAGTTCTGGATTCTGATTCTAGGGTGCAGGTGCCTGTCCATATTTAATGCTCCAGTTTTGGATTCTGTTCCTAGGGTGCAGGTGCCTGTCCTTATTTAATGCTCCAGTTCCGGATTCTGTTCCTGGGGTGCAGGTGCCTGTCCTTATTTAATGCTCCAGTTCTGGATTCCATTCCTAGGGTGCAGGCGCCTGTCCTTATTTAATGCTTCAGTTCTGGATTCTGTTCCAGGGGTGCAGGTGCCTTTCCTTATTTAATGCTCCAGGTCTGGATTCTGTTCCTAGGGTGCAGGTGCCTGTCCTTATTTAATGCTTCAGTTCTGGATTCTGTTCCTGGGGTGCAGGTGCCTGTCCTAATTTAATGCTCCAGTTCCGTATTCTGTTTCTAGGGTGCAGGTGCCTGTCCTTATTTAATGTTTCAGTTCTGGATTCCATTCCTAGGGTGCAGGTGCCTGTCCTTATTTAATGCTCCAGTTCTGGTTGCCATTCCTAGGGTGCAGGTGCCTGTCCTTATTTAATGCTCCAGTTCTGGATTCCATTCCTAGGGTCTAGGCGCCTGTCCTTATTTAATGCTCCAGTTCTGGATTCTGTTCCTAGGGTGCAGGTGCCTGTCCTTATTTAATGTTTCAGTTATGGATTCTGTTCCTAGGGTGCAGGTGCCTGTCCTTATTTAATGCTCCAGTTCTGGATTCTGTTCCTAGGGTGCAGGTGCCTTTCCTTATTTAATGCTCCAGTTCCGGATTCTGTTCCTAGGGTGCAAGTGCCTGTCCTTATTTAATGCTCCAGTTCTGGATTCTGCTCCTAGGGTGCAGGTGCCTGTCCTTATTTAATGCTCCAGTTCCGGATTCTGTTCCTAGGGTGCACGTGCCTTTCCTTATTTAATGCTCCAGTTCCGGATTCTGTTCCTAGGTTGCAGGTGCTGTCCTTATTTAATGCTCCACTTCTGGATTCTGTTCCTAGGGTGCAGGTGCCTGTCCTTATTTAATGCTCCAGTTCCGGATTCTGTTCCTGGGGTTCAGGTGCCTTTCCTTATTTAATGCTCCACTTCTGGATGCTGTTCCTAGGGTGCAGGTGCCTGTCCTTATTTAATGCTCCAGTTCTGGATTCCGTTCCTAGGGTGCAGGTGCCTATCCTTATTTAATGCTCCAGTTCTGGATTCTGTTCCTAGGATGCAGGTGCCTGTCCTTATTTAATGCTCCAGTTCCATATTCTGTTCCTAGGGTGCAGGTGCCTGTCCTTATTTAATGCTCCAGTTCCGGTTGCCGTTCCTAGGGTGCAGTTGCCTGTCCTTATTTAATGCTCTATGTCTGGATGCTGTTCCTATGGTGCAGGTGCCTGTCTTTATTTAATGCTCCAGTTCTGGATTCCGTTCCTAGGGTGCAGGTGCCTATCCTTACTTAATGCTCCAATTCTGGATTCTGTTCCTAGGGTGCAGGTGCCTGTCCTTATTTAATGCTCCAGTTCTGGATTCTGTTCCTAGGGTGCAGGTGCATGTCCTTATTTAATGCTCCAGTTCTGGATTCTGTTCCTAGGGTGAAGGTGCCTGTCCTTTGGTCCATTTTAGCTACAACAAGAAAAATAGTCACGAAGAATTACAAATGTAAAACTACTCCTTCTTTCACTGAATTAATTAATTTAGCAAAGAATTTCTGTGAAAAGGAATTGTCAACTATCAAAATGAGAACTTCGAATATTACTCACTAGTTTAGATTTTGGTCAAAATGAATTGATTTACTTAATACATTTTAATGATTTCGTTTTTTATGTTTGAATTTGTTGTGGACATCTGTAAACAGTTATGTTTTTGTTCTATTTATCTTTAAATAATTTTCTACAATCTTTGCTTTAAACTTAATAAAAAGTTGCTTAAAAAAATTTACATTCTTTCAGCAGGCAGAATAAGAATGTTACATAAGTCTGTGTACACATTCACCTAAATAATGCAATAAATTTTAGGTGGTAGCTTAATCATCCAACATAATAGTCTTGCTTTCCCAGTTTATGACCACCTTTTTTGGATAAAAAATAATTAATGCAATTGTGCAGGGTTCCTATTGATTTGTCGACCGCTTAGGTTGTCGAATGCTTAATCATCGACACCTAAGGGTCAAATGCTTACAATAGCGAACAGCCAGATCATCAAATTCTTTCCTTGGAAAAGAATGTGTGTGGCCGTTATAAAGGATTTGCCCTTTCCCCAATGAAGAGCAATCTCGTTGTTGGTATATTTAGTTTGGGGGGCAAAGCCCCCCACTATATTTGGGTGTGTTTGTTTATTTTGTTTACGGATGGCCACCCAAATTCTTTCTTAAAGAAAGAATTCAATGATGCGGCCATTCGCTATTTTAAGCGTTTGACACTTATGTCAATGATTTAGTATTCGACAACCAAAGCTGTCGATGTTATGATACAGACACGTTGTGCATACTGACCCATGTATATAGTTTTATGCATTTACTAATGTTAGACACATTGAAATCTTTTCTGTGTAAAATACTTTCCTCTGAAATCAAACACTGGGCCAGATTCCAAAGACTTGGTTTCAGTGTCACTCTGCCATAATTCCAAAAGATCTGCTCTCAGTGTAAGTAACTTACTTCAGTATAAAGCCTGAATCTATAAACAGGCGTGCTATGGGGACGAGATACTGAAACACCTGCACTCAGCCTGCCTTCAGTGTAAGTGGTCACTTACACTGAGACCAACTCTTTTGGAATCAGGCCCCTCATTCCTGGGTGGATTAGGTATTACTAGGCAAACCACTTTCCTATAACACAAATGAAGTTTAAATAATTATATTGTAAATGCAGTAGCATTATTTTTACTTTTTGATGTTTCCTTGAGGTTTATACCTGAAAATAAGCAACTTCCTTCCTGCTCTTTGTACCAAATTAGCAAAATTGTAATAAGTTAGTCAAAGTTTTGAAAATGGTATTTATTGTACTGTAAGGCAAATTCTAAGTGACAGCTGAGTGATTTGTAAAGACACAACTAGATATTATGGTATTTCAAGCCCCATAAGTGAAGTCTGAGCTGAAAAAACAAAAGAGATATGATGCCGTAACCTTATTTATGTGTTACACAGGCAATTTATGATAGCTCTAGATATTTAATTTTAAATATGGGACAATTGATTCCAGCTGCCTTTCTTAATATACTTCTATAAAGCTGACAACACACCCAATAACAGCTGTATTGGGAGCCTATACACTAATTAACTGTGGTTTCATATACATTTAATAACCTTTGAGTCTACCGGGTTCTCTCACAGAAGCAAAATACAGCACTGTATGGTACATAATTCAAGCTATTTGCATAAATCTGTTCTGTTTCACAAAATGTCACTGAATGTACAATAACTTATGGTTGCTTTACTTCAAAGATCACCAGTCCAGAAATGTGAATGTTTATAATTAGAAAGAAAATATTTTGTGAGTCTGTTTAACGGGACATCTGCAGGAGAACCTGGCAAATATGTAACACAATCAATATTTGGTTTTGTCTTGGCAGGGAGTTCATTCAGCTAAACCTTCAAAGTACAATGGACAAATAATGCTTTTCCATATAGCCTGCTACATTTCATCATACCAGTGCAATAAATTACTTATTTAAACAATCAACAATGTGCCCCATTACGTCAGTATTTATCTCTGGCATTAAACTGCTATACTGTAGATTTATTAATTGCAAACATACTACAAATGGTCTGGTAAAACAATGAGATAATATAGAAGAAAGGGGATCAGTAATTAAATAAGTGTGTTATACTTCATCATACATTTACAGTCATAGCTTAGGCATTCTTCTCAAGGAATATTTTAATTTACTTAAAATCCGCACATCTAATATATACATCATATATTCTATTTAATACGCTATGTTTCAATTTTATTCATTTTTTTCATTTACAGTATTCTCTAGATTTTATAGCTGTTTGTGAAGACATATCCTACACTTTTGATTTTAATTAATGTAACTAATTCTGATTTTAATTTATTCATAGTTAGGAAAACTGATACCCATATTATGCAATAACTTAAAAACAAAAGTCTGCAACTCACTAAAAGGCATAAATGTCACATTGCCTCAGCTGTTTTGTGAATTTGGTTAGTTAAGTACAAACACACTTGCAAAAACAATTGTTTTCGGAGTCTTAAAGAAAACTGGTGGGTCAAAAGAATTACTCATAGCCACAAAGTAGTGTAACCGTAACACTCTCTCTCTCTCTCTCTATATATATATATATATATATATATATATATATATATATATATATGTCGGTGTTCAGCATTCTGCTGTTCATTATGTAGGGCATCACGCAGGTGGACTCCACAACCTATGAGTCAGAATAATGATAGTAAAACCCATATATATATATATATATATATATATATATATATATATATATATATATACACGGATTCACTTCAGAAGCTTGAAAGCCCAAAATCTTGAATTTCAAAAGACTGAGACCAAAATCTTGAAAGTTCAAAAGACTGAAAACTCAAAATACTGAATCTCAGAATACTGAAAATACACAGGATACCAATGCTTACTATATTTCAGCACAACTAAATAGAGAAAAAAATAAAAGATAAACCATTTACCACTTCTCCAAGTATAAGTAGGCAAGCCCACTTGCACTCCCCCACACCCTCTGCTACCTAAATATATCAACTCCGAGATCGCACTCCACAGAACAAAATGGCAAACATACCATTACATGTTTCATGACTGCCTGTTGTAGCCTTAGTCATGTTCCCTTTTAATTTGCTATACTACAACATAACTCATGTTAGTGTAGTGAAGTGCAATCTTGGAGTTGATATATTTAAGTAGCAGGGGGTGTGGGGGGCATAGCGCCCCACATGGGGGTGCAGGGGGGCTTGTCCCCCTGCTTATACTTGGAGAAAAGTAATATGGTTTGTCTTTTATTTGTTTCTGTATCTACTTCTGCTGGAATATAGTAAGTGCTGGTATCCTGTGTGTTTTCAGTATTTTGAGTTTTCAGTCTTTTGAACTTTCAAGATTTGTTCTTGGTCTTTTGAAATTCAAGACTTTGGGCTTTCAAGCTTCTGAAGTGAATCCATATGTACACACATATATAGATAGATACAATATATATATATATATATATATATATATATATATATATATATATATATATACTTACATATGGATCATATCAGGATCAAGTTTTCAAAAACTTGAAATTCATATGGCGAGACCATAGAGACTCAAAGCTTTTAAATGGAGATCACAGTACAGCGAGGATCTGGAAATTTACCCTTTTCTTCACTGTAGAGCAATCTCGGAATTGGTATATATAATTTGCAGGGGAGGTTCAGTTGAAGAATACATTTCTACTACCACAGACTTTCTGAGGTTTAAAAGTGAAACTTATAGTTTTTAGATGTATCTCTGAAAAAACTAGCAACAGGTCAGATTGAGACAACTATGTACAGAAAACCAGTTAGGAAGAATACTTACTTACACAGAGCCCCTTTATATTCTCCACACATTTATTCTAACATAGTCAGAAAACAGCTTATGAGGGTAGCCAGAATTAATACTAATGACACCAACATGGAATCATAATTACAATCAATTTCTCATGAGTTTAAACACAGAGGATACAATGAGAGAAATGTTAACAATATTAAGCATGATGTCACTCGCAAAAGTAAAACAGACTCTAAAGCTCTTTTATATGCATCAAGAATTAGTAATCCATCCACTATCGATAATAAACAAGTTCACAGATAGACACTTGCACACAACAGAAGCACGTATATGATTAAAAGTATAATTAGTAAATACTGGCCTGTTCTAACAGAGATTCCAGGGTTACAAAATGCTCATGGTGATGTATCTAGATTTAGTGATAGAACAGCATCTAATCTGAAGAACATACTTTGCTATAGGAAACAACCCAATGGCTATTTGCACTTCACTAAAATTAGACAAGGCACACACAAATGTAACAATTGCATGCACTGTAAATATATACTCACTGACAAGCAGATTAAACATTCTCTTCATGGTCACAGTTTTACCTTTAGAGCATATGGTAATTATAACACAAGAAACGCAGTCTACTATCCTTCCTGATGTGCATGTAATGCATATTACATAGGAAGACAAACAGAAAACTAAAAGAGATGATTGCCAGCATATATCTGATATCAATAGAAACGTTTTGACTAATGCACATAATAAACACACTACTGAAACAGATGCAACACAAACCTTTAATTTTACTATATTAAAAGTCATACCATGACCATTAAGAGAAGGAGACATTGTTAACTGAGCGCGAAGAATTGAAATGGATTTTTAGATTTAAATCCCACTTATCGCCAGGACTTAATGAAATGGTAACGATTAAACTGTACCTTAAACATCTATATAACGAAGTCCAGTGATATTCAACTACCTGCTGTGCTTTTTATACATTTTATAAATGTTATACATTTTATCATACACACACGTATGTATATATATATATATATATATATATATAAAATATATATATATATATATATATATATATATATATATAATATATATATATATATATATATATAATATATATATATATATATATATATATATATATATAAAATGTTTTGTTTATGTTATTATACACTTTTTTATTATTTTACTTACTGATTTACAATATATAATCTCAATGTGTTTTACTGGAGCTTTTTAAACATGGACCTTTTAAATCATATGATTTCTTCTAAATATGTGATTTTTTTTAATCATGTGATTTTGAAATGCTATATATACTCATCCATGCAATTTACCTGCCATTTGCCTTATGAAGCCCACTGGGTGAAAGTGTTTTTTCACACTTGCATTTGGACTCTGAGTTTTTAGCATTTGTGTACACTGTGAACTGATTTTAGCAACTTGGTGGATAACCAATTAAACATACTATTTACTATTCATGGTTCCAGGTACAAAAATTCAGTCAACTAATATATAGACAAAACCTTTTGCAAACTATTAGCATTAAAATGTCATATATCAGTTGAATGGGTGTCAGAGAATTTGCAGATTATTAATGGCTGGGATTAAGGGAATTTAATGACAGATTGTAATTGTTCCTAGGCTGAATCATGCTATATAATAAGAAGGGGCTCTGCAGAGGCATATAGGATCTTAGTATTCAAAGGACAGGAAGTAGATTCTAGGAAAGTTAAGGACATATTTTAAAGACAAATGAGATATGTAAAAAAGCACATGTATTTTAAATGAAAATAAACCTAGGGGATATTTGGCCTGAAGCTTACTCAACAAACCCCGTTCTTGAAATAGGAGAGTGTCAACATATTTCCTGCAGAGACAATGGTATTTCCAGCACAGATGAAAAGCAGCTTCTACTTTTATGCAGAAAGCTATTGTCAATTGGGAAATGCAGAACTTGGTAACTTACTTGGACTATGAAGCAAAATCATCGAATCTGTACTTATCTACCATCATGAATAAAGTTGCATGCTCTACTGATGAAAAATCTAGAAGCTGTATGAAGTAATGCCAGCAGGAGTGGTTTATCACAAGCAGGAATTCATCAGACTGGACAATGGAAGCTGATGACTGAAGGATGAGATATTGGCAGACGAGATGAAGACACATAGGTGGAACGGTAAGCAAAGTGGGACACTGAGGGGGGATTCAGTTACAGAGAAGCTTTATTGGCTGGAGAGTTTATTAATCAGCTTAATCAGTTTATCTTGAGTTTAGTGCCTTTACAAATTCTATACACTTGAGTGGTTCTTGGCTCATAATACAAAGCAAAGTACTTTTACTGAATGGCCACACTTCTTTGAGCTGTATAAAGTACACTGCTATGTCCACATCTTTAAGTCTGTTTGTAGCACTTCACTCTGGACAATCTCTTACTGTGCTTTTACATTAGGAGGACTGAGATTATTCATCTAGTGGCTTTAAGTGTTTACCTGGTCTTTCTGAGCTGGGAAACTTACAAAAGGGCTCCAAGTATTTTTCTTTGCAGTTCTCTGAGATACTGACTGTACTTCAGCAGTGTAACAACAATAACTGTGCTGTTTTCTGTTGCTTGGCATTGTAATTTACTACTGCATTTGTTTCCCATTGTATTTCACACCAGCTGTTGCTTTTACTTAAAGAAAATATCTTATTTCTGCTGTTTTACTCTGTTGCTATTATTAATGCAAGAAAAACTGTGCTGCTTTTTACACTGTTACTTATTTAATTAAAAAAAATCCTGCTTTTTTTCTGTTTCATTGCACTTTTGCTGGCAGTAGTATAGACTGGATTCAGACCAGCTGAATTCAGTTCTGTTTGTAGATTGAGAACTAAAATCAGGACATCTTTTTTGGAGAAGTCCCCCACCCCCACCCGTACCCTCATGGCAGAAGTGTACTGGTTCAGGCTCAGTTTGAGCTATTTCATTGTTTTTTTTTTGTATTAGCCGCTTTGCTCTTGGTTGTGCATTGTGCACTATTGTGAACCACTGCACAGAGGGGTAACTCTGGACAGTTATAGATGCAAAAGCACCAATAGAAGTATTTTCCCTTAGAAGCAGCTGCTATCCAGCAGAGCAGTCCTTTACTAGCTCTCAGCTATTCAGTGAACCACCCAACAGAGATTTTATCTGTTACCTATAAACATCAGACCCTATAAATCCCCACTTTTACAGACCTCCTACTGTACACCCCATAGGTTAGTCACACTAAAATAGCTCCCTGCCTGACACCCCCATATTTTTCTCCTTATCTGGTGTGGTGGTGGTGCTGTGGTAGCGTTGCCGCCTCACAGTTAGATGTTGCCCATTCGATTCTCAGTTAGAGCGTCTTCTGTGTGTCGACATGCGTGAATGGGCGTTCCTTCGTTGAAGGTTGTGCGCTAGGCCTGGCAAGTCAGCACGTAAAAATCTACTGCCAATCATTAGCGGACCAGAGTTCCGCTGTGGCGACCCCATAACCGGGAAAAGCCGAAAGACACAAAGCTGCTGAGATATAAGGTTCAAACCTTGCATTATGAACTGTCAGTTTCCCTCTGTTCGTCCTGTCAGCCTGGTGGACATGTTTTTTTTGAAGCAGTGTAGCAACTGCTTCATGTACACTGACAACCCTTTACTCCTAAATCACTCAAGTACAACTTGTGAGAGATGCTCGTACACTAACAATCTGGAATCACTGCTCTCTCATGACCACAACAGCAACACTAAACAAGTTGTCAGATCACTGCTCTCTCATGACCAGAACAGCAACACTAAACAAGTTGTCAGCACACACACCACAACTCATATTCATAACATGCACCCAACACATAAACCTTCATATGCAGAGGTTCTCTCCAGAAACCTACCTAAACATCAGAGACCTCCAAAATACAAACATGCTGCACCTAACACAACACCCAAAGCAACCAATACAAATGAAAACACTAGCATCTGTGTCTCACCAAATAAGCCCTTAAGGCAATGCAAAACTATTCCAAATGTTTTTAGTTATAGGCGACTCTATAGTGAGACATATAAATACCTCTCTAACCATGTTAAACAAGGAGAAGGTTGCTGTCAGCTGTCTGGTGCAAGGATACAGCAGACTGCACATGCACTCAAGTCACTCAACAACAAGTACTGCTATGACTCCATCATAGTTCATGCTGGTGTGAATGACTTGAGACATACCTCCCTAGACTATATGAAGAGTGACGTGATTGAGCTCTCTGAATATGTGTCCTGCACAGGTATGTCCCTAGCCTTGAGCACCATTTTACCCTCACTTAGGATGATACCTCTCTAACCATGTTAAACAAGGAGAAGGTTGCTGTCAGCTGTCTGGTGCAAGGATACAGCAGACTGCACATGCACTCAAGTCACTCAACAAGCACTGCTATGACTCCATCATAGTTCATGCTGGTGTGAATGACTTGAGACATACCTCCATAGACTATATGAAGAGTGACTTGATTGAGCTCTCTGAATAAGTGTCCTACACAGGTATGTCCCAGGCCTTGAGCAGCATTTTACCCTCACCTAGGATGAGACTACAATATAAACAGAAAATTATTGACTTCAATAACTGGCCTGGTTTCTGGTGTCATTCAAAATTTATTCAGTTCCTGTCAGCCTGGGAGGATATGGTGGATAGACCACTCCGCTTTGTCAGAGATAGCCTTCATGTGCAACCTCTAGGTTTCCAGTTGCTGGCTAAGGCACTTGCCTTCCCCATAACACCTTTTTTAAGCAAAGTCACAAAGTCACAACAACATTCCTGACATGAAAATATCAAACACAAAGAAACTAAGAGTCGCGCTGCTAACCGCTAGCGGTTTAAATCAGAAACTGCACTGTCTGCAAGCACTCCTCTCCATGCAAGATGATGTCTGTGCAGCCACAGAAAGTATCCTGGCCTTGCAAGGCTACAATTCCTTCCATACTTTCAGAAAGCAAACTAAAGGTGTTAGATGAAAACGAGGTGGAGTATCTATCGTCATTAAAGATAACTACACCTCCAGACTGGTTAGACAAATAAACTCTGTGGAGCTACTCCAAATCCAAATTACCATGGGTAAGACCCTATTCAGGTCATCTTCAGTTACAGGTCCACTTCCATGAACCAAGATGTCCACACTGCTTATTTAGACCTACTTGGGACAGTTAAGGTACAACATAACAGCCTAGTCATGGGTGACTTCAACTATCCTTCCATTAAATGAGAAACTCATAAGAGCCCAAACTTACTCATGCAAAAGTTCCTGGACTTTGTTAACTCAAGTGCCCTGGAAAAAGTAGCACACCACCCCACAATGGGCTCCAGTATTCTAGACCTGGTCCTCACCAATATGATTGAACGATACAATGCCTCAAGTGTAGGGCCCACACTGGTTAAATCTGACAATTAATCAGTCATTTTTGAAGAAGCAATAGCACCAGAGCTCCCCAAAGGAGAATTCAGGCTAAAAAACTCCACCAAAGATAAGTATACCCTCCTAAGGGAAGGTATAATTGACTTCTAAGCTCCAGTTTTCACAGATGGCATTGACACCTATACTAAGGTATACACTGATGTCCTGTATAAACATCTACACAAATGTGTAGACACAGCCATGATGTATAGGATTAAAGCAAGATCCTCAAGAAAAAAACAAGCCATCCTGATGGACATCCAGCATTAATAAATTATACAATAAGCATCTAAAAATACAGAACTGGAAGAGCACCTCCTCAGCCTAAACAAGCAAATAAGACAATCTGTAAAATTGTTAAAGAGTAACTATGAGAAAAATTGAGCAACCATAGCCAAGGATAACCATAAGGCTTTCTTCAGCTACATCCGCAACATAAAAAGTAGGACCCAGATGTGTGCTGAACTAATTGTGAATGGCTTCACACACACTGACCCTGAGGAAATTGTAAACCTGCTAGCAGACAGTTTTGGTGTGAATGTCACTCTCTTTCCTCCCCAAGCATACCACAAATCATGTCTTTATCATCTCCTCCTCCCTGCATCTCCAAAGAGCAAGTCATCAGTGCTCTCTCCAAGGCTAAGAACACAGCCTCCATGGGACCAGATGACCAGATGTTGTTCCAGGTTGCATTCTTAATGTTCTAAAACAAGAGCTAGCTACTCCATTAGGCACTCTGTTCAACCACAGCCTGAGTACTAGCTTTGTCCCCACTGAATGGAAAACAGTGTCTGTTATCCCCCTCCACAAGGGCAGCTTGGCAACAGACCAGGGTAACTATAGACCCATACGTTTAACCAGCCTCATCTGTAAGGCAGTGGTACAAATCGTCATGGACCTCAAAAATAAGACTATAGGTAACTCCCAAACCCTGGATCCATCACAGTTCAGTTTTTTCAGGGTAGGTCATGCATGTTAAACCTGGTGGACTTCTTCAAGAATGTGACTAGAGCCATTGACAAGAGCAGAGCCATGCACACAGCCTATCTTGACTTGGCCAAGGCCTTTGACACTATCCCACATTCAGGCATCATTGACAAACTAACCCAGTTGAATATCAACCCGATGTTGTCAGGTGGGTTGCAAACTGCCTCACAGATTGACAACACACAGTCAAAGTGGGAGACTTTGCCTCCACCAGCAGACCTGTCACGAGTGCGGTCCCACAAGGATCAGTGCTGGGCCCCTATTGTTTGGCATGTACTTCTCAGAAGTCTAGACCAAAATGGACTAACCAAGTTTGTGGATGACTGCAAACTAGGTGCTATCACTGAATCCCCTAGCAATGTCAGCATACTTCAAAAGGGACTTACACAGACCAATGATTGGTGCCAAAGCCATGGTCTTAAACTAAATGCTAAAAAATGCATCATTTCCTTCAGTAAAAACAACGTCCCTGCTGATTATAAAATAAACAATGATACCTTAACTACCAATTCAGTAGTGAGAGCCCTGGGAGCACATGTTGACTGTGACCTCAACTTTGACTAGCATGTGTCTACTGTGGTGAGGAAGCCATTTTACAGATTAGCAAAGGCATCACTTCAAGAACAAAAGAGCTTATAACCCCCGTACACTCATCCCTCATGAGGCCTGTTATTGAATATAATGCTCCCTTTGGTATATACCTTACTATACACCTGCAGCAACTTGAGAGACCTCAGAGGTTTCTAACTAAGAACATTTAGAGTCTCCAGCACGTCATACAATTACAGAGTGAAGTCACTGTCACTGCACTCAGTAGCATTAGGTCTACTTAAAGGTGACATGTGTGGTTCACAGGGCTATCTCTGACCTGTATCTACTGGAAATGCACATCTCTACATCAAATGGGACTAGAGTCACCCATTCCAGGACCTCAATCCGGTCTACTACATAAACAGGACCTGCTGGAGCAACAGCTGCGTCTCTCAGAGGTTGTCACTCCTCTGGAATAGGCTTCCAATCCATATCAAGCAGAGCACCTCCATCACCCTGTTTAGGCGCAACCTGGATGATTGGATGCAACACCGTAAATTTCTGCTGGGGATTACCCCATTTTCTCTCCTGGACATGGGTAATCCTTGCTAGACAAAGCTTGTGTATAAATGACATCTGTCATCTAGTGCTATTTTTGGGATGTAACGGCTGGGGTTGTAAAGACCCTCGGGGGTCCATAGCGTAGTAACACCCTATAAACCTGTGAAGCTAAGAAACAGAAGAATAGGAAGAGCTCAGGTAAGCAGGACAGAAAAGCCCGAGCCACATACATACAGCCGAATGTAGGCCTTGTTCATACTGAGATCATGCACAAGACAGCGATGTTTCATGTAAGGCAAAATATCACATAGAGATTTTACAGATCCAATCAAGAAGCACCAGATAGACATATTATGTAACATTACCTGCTAACATAACAGCAAAGGTTTTGTGAGTAGAACATTAAATCTATGATTAACATTAGGAAAAAGGATACAATTTCATATCTTTTTTTTTTTATTTTATTCTACTGTGATTGTCAAAATCTTTCCAAATCACTACAAGGAGTGAAGGATCAGTTGAAGTGGATGGAGTTTGTGACAATTCCTTTGACTCTCGCATAAAAAAAAAATCAATACAGAGTGACTTTCCCTGGGTCAACCAGCTTCTCCTTACCACCCAGATGTTTATCTGTGCAAGCTGAGTCTGGCATGGATCTTATGGGCATCCTGGGGGTCTATATCACATTGTTGAATGCTCTAAATGTTGAATGCCTCTTCGGTGAACCCTTTTTGTTAAAACTTCATCCATTGAATAATGATTTCAGCAAAACTGTGAAGAATGTGTATATATATATATATATATATATATATATATATATATATATATATGAATCCGTGGTGGTGCAGCGGTAGCGTTGTTGCCTCACAGCAAGAGGTTCTCCCGTTCGATTCTCAGTTGGAGTGCGGGGAGTGCCTTCTGTGTGGAGCCTGCATGTCATCCCCGTGGTTGGGTGGGCATTCGAAAGACATGCATAAATGGGCGTGCCTTCATTTAAGGTTGGACGTCGAGCTGGCACCTCGGCGTTCGTGAAAAAAATCTACTGCCAATCATTAGCGGACCGGAGTTACACACATATATATATATATATATATATATATATATATATATATATATATATATATACATATATATATATTATAAGCCATGGTGGTGCAGCGGTAGCGTTGTCGCCTCACAGCAAGGGGTTCTCCCGTTCAATTCTCGGCTGGAGCGCCTTTTGTGTGGAGTCTGCATGTCCTCCCCGTGGTCGAGTAGTGTTCGAAAGACATGCGTGAATGGACATGCCTTCGTTGAAGTTTGTGCATCGAGCTGGCACCTTGGCACCATAAAAATGTACTGCCAGTCATTAGCGGACTGGAGTTCCGCTGTGGTGACCCCTAACTGGGAAAAGCCGAAAGAACAACAACAATATGTATATAGAGAGAGAAAAAGATACACACATATAGTATATATGAATGTGCAATGCTACATTGAAAACTCAAAAGGGACAGCAAGTGATTGAACACAATTGATTGATTTATTTATTTATTTATTGACATTTGGTTACCGGGAAAGCCCGACTGGGCAGAAGCCCATTTTTAGCGGAGGTCCAGGGAGAAAACCTCCAAAGTATTACATAAACATTTTAAGAACAATAAATTTACAATCTTGAAAAATAATAGAAAAACATCTGCAGTTTAAATATTTATACCAAATCAGACATAATGTGAAAACATTGGTTAAGAAGAGTTACAGCCTATATGACAATGATTTACTAGAGACATTTTAGCCAGTTTGTAGTGAAATTAAAGATGTTAATATAACACAATGAATCGCAGTACGAAGTGAGAGTAAAAAGAAGATCATGGCGTGTTTAGAAAGAGAGTCGGCAGAGAAAACGATTGAAGTAAGGAAGTGAGTGAAGACAGGAGAGTAAGAAGGTGTGCAGTATCAATAGGTACTTGTTTACATTTAGGGATATAGTTTATCCTGGGGATGAGCAAGAACCAAACCAGATTTTGAATAGGAAGTCTTTCAAAAAGGTATTAATAGACTATAGGAAGGGTATTGGCCTGATGGATACAGGTAAAGAGCGCCAGGCCTTAGCAACATGGTATGAATACAAACCACGCCTGACAGGTTTGATAGGTTTATGAACAGATAGGAGGTTTTGGTCATTGGATTGTAATGACTGATTGGGAACATAGTTGTGTAGAATGTTATTTTGTGCTGGACAATCAATTGCATTCATGATAATTTTATAGGTGGTAAACAGTTGTGTATATGTTACTTGATGGTTCTTACCATTTCAGGCTTTATAGTGCTATACAGTGGTGGTCTCTGAAATGGGTATTTGCTCCATCTTTAGTTACTTTTTATAGCATTGTTCAACTTCTGAATTTTGTGATGCCTGGAAGTTAGTAAGGATGAGACTGCCAAAATGTAGTGAGGGGAGGAGGCAAGCAGAGGCAAGTGTAATTTGGGGTGTGTTGGTGCAAATGCTTTTGGCTCTGTAAAGCATCTCTAGTTTTTGATGAGTTTTTTCATATAATTTGGTACATGCAGGTCAAATTTAAGAATGTCATCAACTGCCATCTTTAATAATTGAAGTGACTTCAGTGGTTGTATTATTAAGAGAGAGGATTATTTTATATAAAAAAGGACTTTGGAGAAAAAAAGAAGTAGTTTTTTTGGGGGGAAGGGGATCATGAGTTGTGAGTTTCAAAGCCATGTTTCAGTGGCTGTTAAAGCTACTTGAGTAATTTTTGGGAGATGTGCCAGGTTGTCAGATATGTATATGAGTGCAGAGTCATCCTTGTTTTGTATTAGAGAGGTCTGTTGTGTAGATGTGTGGAGGGTGTTATTGAGAATGTTAAAGAGGAGGGGACCAAGGACAGAGCCTTGTGGTACACCAGTGATACGTGGGAGGTATGGAGAGAGGGTGGAGTACCATTTTACTGGCTAGATAACTATTGGGCAGGTAGCTTTTGAACCACAGAACAGTAGATGAGATAGACCTACCGAGGACATTTGAAGTAGATGTTTTCTGTGACAAACTATGTCACAGGCTTTAGACAAGTCAAGAAATAAACAGGAGGCTGGTTTTCCTTTATCTCTAGCTTTAGTGACAATATCTGTGAAGATTAAAACTGCAGTGTTAGTACTATGTGAGGGCTGGAGTGGGGAATAGGAGTTCCTCTGCAGGAAATAGTTTAGCAATTATATATATAAAAAATGGCAGTGCCCAGGGAGGCTGCAACTTTGTTAGCTCATCAGGCAAAAATGTTTATTCCTGCTTCTTTCGCACATAAAAAAAATTAAAAAAAGCACTTTCCAGACATTTTTATGGGGATACAACTACTTATACCTTAAGGAAATTACTGGAAATTAAAAAAGATTACTAGACCAAGCTGCTGGCGTGAATCTCTGTTGTCTGCGGAGTACTCAGGGCATACTTCACTTGCAGAAATCCTGGATCTCTGCATTTTAAACAGGAATGCAATCAGAGCTCTGAAACTTCACAGGGATGGTTCTGGAATGCCCCGGAGAAGCTATGAAAGAAAAAGAAGTGAAAGAACTAGAAAGAGAGGCTACAGAGGTATAGCTGCTGCTAAACTGAAGAAAACATTCCCCCAGGCCTGCATTACCTTCAGTATTACTTGCAAATGTCTGCTCACTGGATAATAAGATGGACTATCTGAGCATGGAGCTCACAAAAAATAAGGTGAGGGACACTCGTTTGTTCATTTTCTCTGAAAATTGGCTGCATAGTAACATTAGTGACAATGCTGTGAACCCAGATAGGCTAACTCTCTTTAGAGCACATAGATGTAAAGCACCGAGTGGTAAAGCTAAAGGCGGTAGTGTATACATCTATGTTAATAACATGGTTCAATCATACTGCTCCGAAGATGTGGAAATATTGACATTAAAATGCAGACCTTTTTATGTACCAAGGGAAATCAGTGTCATAGCAGTGTACATCCCCCCAAGTGATAATACCACTGAAGCTCAAAATAAACTCTATAATATTAGCTGTAAGCTGCAAAACAGAAACACAGAATTTGTGCATGTGATAGCAGGTGATTTCAACAGATCTGAGCTTAAGGAGGTGCTACCCCATTTTTATCAGTATGTGGATTTCCCCACCAGAGGGGTGAATACCTTTGACAAAGCTTACTGCAATATTAAAGGAGCTTTTAAAGCTTTGAAGCACCCCAACACAGGCAGCTCTGATCACACTGCCATCCTGCTTCTGCCTACCTATAAGACAGCTTTGATCAGAGAAAAACCAACAACTAAACAGATCAGAGTCTGGCAGGAAAGTTCCATGGATTGCCTTCAGGACTGTTTCAATACCACCTGCTTGAATGTCTTCAAAGAAGCAGCTACGCATAACCTCCAGTTAGAAATAGACACCTATACCAAATCAGTTCTTGTCTACATAAATAAATGCAAGGAGGATGTAACCACCACAAAAGCCATCACTATAAGAGTCCTGGCTCACCAGTAATGCCTGCGAGTTACTGAGGGAAAGAAACACAGCATTCAATGCAAACGACAAAGAAAGGTTAAAGGCGGTCAGGTCATATCTGAAAAAGGGCATCAAAGAGGCAAAGAGGGAGTATGGGAGGAAAATTCAGATCCAATTCCAAAACATGAGAGACACGAGAAGTCTATGGCAGGAGATACAGCAGCTCATGGACTATAAGACCAAAACACCCCAATGTAATGACAGTTTGGAATTCTTAAACGGACCGAACTCCTTTGGTAGATTTGAGGAGAAGAACACCACCGTACCTTCTAAAACAAACACTGACAAAGAGAAGGTAGTGCTCACCTTAACTCATTACATCTGAGTAATGCCTCCAGGTGCATATGCAGTAAACTCCTACTGATGCCTCCAGGCATTAAATATTACTTGTACATATTTGCATCAGTAATTCCAAAACAATTTTATGTACAAGGTTTTAAAAGATTTCATCTTAAAGCTTACACAATGGCAAACTCAACTGCATTAATATTTGGCCTCTGTCTAGTGCAGGTAAAGAGATATTAGCTGTTGTTTTTATAATATTAATTTATATAGATATCATTTTTACATTTGTCTAAACATCTCAACAACCACGTAAAACAGATAGAACTCCTTAGCCTCATATGAAAGCTCTCAGCTAGATGACTAAAATGCTGCTGACAGTATGTGTGTAACTTGAGTGGTTACCGAGATATTGTAAGTTGTTTACAAAATATTACAAATGTAATAGTTACTGTGTTTACTGTGACTTATAAAATTCAATTTAAGATCAAGAACCTAAAGAATACTACCACTATAAAAACAGTTTGTACTGAAGGGTTTGCCATTTATACTTCTTTCATAACCCCTATGGTTCCAGCTATATAAACATTTGTTTGAAATGTGAGGACATAACATGATTATGTCAAATTGCTTAGACTATGCCCATTGGAAGTTACAGTGCAAAGTTCCTGAGCACCATTGGAGTGAATGAGTTAAACTCCGAGGAGGTGAGACTTCAGCTTAAGAAGATGAATCCTAGGAAGGGTGCTAGACCAGATAACATACCTGGTAAGGTGCTGAAGGGGTGTGCTGATCAGTTATCTCTGGTACTGACAGACATCTTCAACTCATCCCTTGCTATGGAGAAAGTTCCCTCACATTTCAAGAAAACAAGTATTGTCCCACTTCTGAAGGAACCCAACCCTACCTGCCTCAATGACTTCAGACAGGTTGCCTTAACCTCAAATGTCATGAAGTGCTTTGAGAGGATTGTGAAGGAACATCTATCTGCAGGTCTGCTTAAGTCCTTCGATCTGCTCCAGTTTGCATACCAGGCAAATAGATCGACTACGGATGCGATATTAGTCACACTACATCTTGCACTAAAACACATAGAAGGGAGGAACAACTATGTAAGGCTGCTGTACATCGACTTCAGTTCTGCATTCAACAATGTGATACCGATGCAACTGGTGGATAAGCTCATGAAACTCGGGATAAACAAGCACCTATGTAACTGGACGCGACTTTGATTGGTAGACCCCAATTGACATGTGCTGTAAACAACACCTCTCAACACATAGTCCTGAATACTGGTGTTCACCAAGGTTGTGCACTCATACCCTTGCTCTTCATCATCCTCATCCATGACTGTACTGCAAAACATAACTCAAACCATATTATAAAATGTGCTGATGACACCACAGTCGTGAGTCTCATTGGTAGTGGGGATGAACATAGCTACACGGATGAGGGGAACACTTGGATTGCCTGGTGTGACAGGAACAATCTGAACCTGAATGTTAATAAGACCAAAGGAAGGATTATGGACTTTAGGAGAAAGGCAACAGTTCACCAACCACTCACTATTAAATGGGAAGTAGTAGAGAAAGTCAAATCAACCACATTCTTGGGCCTTCACATTTCAGATGACCTCCATTGGACTGTTAATACCAACCATATAGTCAATACGGCTTAACAGAGGCTTCACCTCCTGTGAAAGCTCAAAAAGGCCAGGCTCTGATCTTACCCCTTATTGAGAGCATCCTCACTAGCAACGTCATAGCATGGTTTGGCAACTCCACAGTTGCTGAGAAGAAATTACAGACGGTGGTGACGGTGGCTAAAAAAATCTTGGGCACAAACCTCCCTTCTATTCAGGAGCTTTTCTTTACAAGAACAAGAAAGAGAACATACAAAATACTAGCTGATTCGACCCATCTGGCGCATAACAGGTTCTCATAACTTGCGTCTGGAAGGAGGTACCGCAGCTTCCGCAGTAGGACTACTAGATTCAGGAACAGTTTGCATCCTACTGCTGTGAGACTTATTAACTCAGACACCAACCATAATACCGGATACATTGAAGCCTCTTTTTTCATTTAATCCTGCTGCTCTGAGCAATAATCGTCAGTATTACTATTATGCAATATGATGGCTATACTGAATCACATCTAAGGTTAACAAGTGCAATATGGTAACTAAACAGCTGCTATTCACTAGTCTCTGTTTATTCTCTATCTTAATGGTGAAGGGGATTGGTGGTGGGTATTTATTTATTCAAACAAAAGAAAAAAAACTGCACCAAGCACTTCAGGTGTGATGAAGCGACGAGCACAGTCATGAAAATGCTTACCTTACCTTTTTATTTTAGTTTATTAAATATTTGGTGTGTCAGCTTGGTGCAGTTTTTTCTTTTGTTTGTTTTTGTACTGTTATCTGCACCTGCCTTGCTTTAAGCTGTTTGTTTTTTGAGTTTTGGTATTTATTTATTATTTATCACTGGATAATGGGTATTGAATGTGTTTATGTAATGAGAATTATCTCTTGCATGCCATAAATGTTTTTTTATTTCTTATGTTATTCTCTGACACCGCTGTACCTATGTTATTTGCATTGCATTTCTCTCATGAGCTGACATTTGTAAGTTCATTTAGGCTGCACTTGTGTGGTCCTAAATGACAATAAAGTTTATTTGAATCTTTGGATAGCTATAGTATGTGAAATTAAACTGTTTAATTATTATTATTATTATTATTATTATGAACAAAACATGCTGGAGGGATAGGTTCCTGACCCAGAGACTCCCCATACTCTCGAATAGACTGCCCATACATGTCAAGCAGAGTGCCTCCTTGGCCCTCTTCAAAAGGCACCTTGATGATTGGATGGGAAATAGGAAATTCACCCCAGGGATCATGTCAGTCGCACTGCTAGACAGGGGTCCAGAGAAGTAAATATTGTGGGAGGAAATATTAAGGGAATTGTTATGGCTAGGTTTATATACGCCCTAGGGCTGATAGCCTAGTACCAACCAATGAACCTATGTATCACAGAAGAAGAACAGGTCAGAGAAAAACAGAGCATAGCACTGGAATGTGGACAGCGGGGATAATCATGGGAGTCAGGTGGGTATGCACCGGGATATGGAGAGGGGGGATAGCCATGGGAGTCAGGTGGGTATGCACTGGGATACTGAGAGAGAGGGGATAGCCAGAGGAGTCAGGTGGGCATGCACTGGGATATGGAGAGAGGGGATAGCCAGGGGAGTCAGGTGGGTATGCAGAGGGATATGGAGAGAGGGAATAGCCAGGGGAGTCAGGTGGGTATGCACTGGGATATGGAGACAGGGGATAGCCATGGGAGTCAGGTGGGTATGCACTAGGATATGGAGAGAGTGGATAGCCATGGGAGTCAGGTGGGTATGCACTGGGATATGGAGAGAGGGATAGCCAATTGAGTCAGGTGGGTATGCACTGGGATATGGAGAGAGGGGGTAGCCATGGGAATCAGGGGGGTATGCACTGGGATATGGAGAGAGGGGATAGCCATGGGAGTCAGGTGGGTATGCACTGGGATATGGAGAGAGGTGATAGCCATGGGAGTCAGGTGGGTATGCACTGGGATATGGAGAGAGGGGATAGCCATGGGAGTCAGGTGGGTATGCACCTGGATATGGAGAGATTAGATAGCCATGGGAGTCAAGTGAGTATGCACTGGGATATGGAGAGAGTGGATAGCCATGGAAGTCAGGTGGGTATGCACTGGGATATGGAGAGAGGGGATAGCCATGCGAGTCAAGTGGGTATGTACCTGGATATGGAGAGACATGATAGCCATGGGAGTCAGGTAGGTGTGCACTGGGATATGGAGAGAGGGGGATAGCCATGGGAGTCAGGTGGGTATTCACTGGGATATGGAGAGAGGGGATAACCATGGGAGTTAGGTGGGTATGCACTGGGATATGGAGAGAGGGGATAACCATGGGAGTCAGGTGGGTATGCATAAGAATGTGACTAAGGAAGGAATAGAAGTGATTAGGACTGATTTACAAACAAAAAAGTCCAGGTAAGAAAGTGAGTAGATGTTAATGATTTGGAGGCCATTCCTTTGTTTTCGTAGATCACAACATTGAATACTTAGAGACTGGGGATAAGAAGAAATATAAGATAAGTGCAGAGCCATATCATTTGCCACCCCAGGAAATCCCCATAGTTGCATCCCCCACCATCTTAAAATTAAGTACCCAAAAAAAGAAAAAAAGTTCTCCAAAGCTGAGAACAGAAAAAGTCCCTGTAACTGAAGCAAAGAGCTTACCCAAGCTCCTTGCCACATATACAGACATGCATACAACACCTTCTGACAGCCTGGACCCAGGAAAGCCACCGTCTCTTTCCTGCCCCACCTATGGTACTGAAAAAGAGCTTTTGTTTAAATGACAAGAAGAAATACTGCTACAGGAAAGATCTACTCTATTAAGACATCAAAAAGTACTAGACAGTGTTACAAAATCTGGTGGAAATGCTTTGAAATGGAAAATAAAGAAAGTACATAGAAAGGTTACAAGTAAATCAAAGCAAACTTACATGGAACAGTACATGTGGGTGGTAGAATACTGCATCATGCTCTACAAATACTGCATCATGCTCTACAAATACTGCATCATGCTACTAGAGCACCCACCACCACACAGCATTGTGGGAGAGGTCAGAATTCCCGGCTCCCTTCTACCTGAGATCAGAGTATGCTAGACAACCAACTACTCCTGTCAGTGGTCAGTGTTTCTTCCTCCAACATCTTGTGAATGATCTGAGACACTCCATGCCATCTGTCTTACCCCACTGCTGAAGACAGTCATCTATTCCTGTATTCCTCCTACCATGACAAGGGTGGGGGAAATAACCTAATTACCTCATCTGTCCTGCTCATTTATCAGCCTATTTGTTACTATCATCAGTATTAAAATG
Source organism: Protopterus annectens (assembly GCF_019279795.1). NCBI lineage: Eukaryota > Metazoa > Chordata > Ceratodontiformes > Protopteridae > Protopterus > Protopterus annectens. The sequence continues at coordinate 1,369,378,074 of NC_056746.1, forward strand.
CCATTCAGTGTCTGTGCCTCGTCAAACCAGTCAATAATCATCCCTCATCAGAATGTAAAAAACAAAATCTCAATTCCCTTTGAAAGTTTGGGAAGGACAAGTGTGCTGCTTAGAAGTTCAAATTTTTAACTGTAATTAGGATGATTACATACAAAAGTCAAAATTTTCTACATTGAAGAATTCCTCTCCTTGTGTGATGCAGTGATCCCAAGAGTGAATATGTATAAATTGCAGGGGTGCGTGGGTGCAGCCCACATCATGGGGATGCAAGGCATCCCTATATAAAAACATCACATCTGTAACAGCAAGTTTTGTAATTTGGCGCTTTTTTATAGAACTACATTTAGCATTTCAAAGTATCATGATTCACAGTGGCAGGTCTTACACTTCCAGTATAAAGCCTCAAAATCTACCACATCCTATCACTTGGTGTAAGCTTGGCCTCTAATCCAATAACACATCAGGGAACAGTTCATCCATCTCTTACTGTACCATATGCAGATAACCATTAGTCATCTTTATACCCCTTTTGTACACACATACACACACACTCACACACACACACACACACACACACACACACACACACACACACACACACACACACACACACACACACACACATGCACAGAAAGATACACACATGCACGCATGCATAAACACACACACACACACACATACACACACACACACACACACACACACACACACACACACACACACACACACACACACACACACACACACACACACACATTCTGTTTTATTTAACAACAGGTATCATTGAAAGCATACCAAAATTTCACAAATGCAAACAAAACCCTCCATTTAGGCCTATTGCATTGGCATGGGGTAGTGTCACTGAATGTAATTCTATTAATATTGTTTGTTGAACCACTTTATCCATCATTTAGGCACTTTCATCAAGGAATGCTGGGATCTTTTTAGATAAAATAAAAAAGACTCCAAACAAGCCACAAGAAAAACAATAAATAGCCAGAAAAAATTTCCAAAAAATACTGCAAAATGAACTTTAATACTTTAACAGCAAAATAAAAATAACTGGTAAGCGCTTTCATTTAAAATAAACTTCATCAGACCAAGTTACTTCACTGCTAAAAACACATTTAAATAACAATCACATGACTCAATTAACATTACATGATTCATTACATCAGTGCCTTAACCCTTTCTTTTTCACTACAATTTTAGAATGAATGCTTGTGTTTTCCTGGTATTAATGACAAAGAAAATTTTAAAATTGTACTGAAAAAGACAGGGTTGAGGCATTGATGTAATGAATCATGTTGCTAATTGATGTTATTTAAATGTGTTTTTAGCCGTGAAGTAACTTGGTCTGATGAAGTTTATTTTAAACGAAAGCACTTACCAGTTATTTTTATTTTGCTATTAAAGTATTAAAGTTTGTTTTGCAGTAATTTTTAGAACAGTTTTTTTTTCTGGCTATTTTTTTTAGATAAGCTCAGAAATTACCACACTGGGGATGATGAAATGCTAGTGTTCAAGGCAGATCTCAACGCACTCTTTATTTCCATACCATAATAGAATAAACTTGATTACATTAAAATATTTCCACAATATTTTTTAGATTAATTGATCCACCATAAATGACAATGCCATGTATGTCTTGAATGAAATACTGTTAGAAAATGTGTTTTTTAATGGAAAATTTTACCAGAAACTTCAAGGTGTTGCTTTGGGTACAAGAGAAACACTAGTCTTTGCCAAACCGTTGTTGGGATGGGTGGAAACTTTGATTTTCCCTGAGGTCATTTTCTTTAACAAAGTAGCATTTTACAAAAGATTTTTGGATAGCCTGTTATTCACTGGAAAGATTTGAGACTGAATTAGAAACGTTCATATTAGGCTTGAGCTCTAGTACTTCTTTTCAAATGTTTGTGGTAGGGAAGAAGGTCTCGTTTGAATAATTTTGGATTTACATGTTAAACTGAACTTGAAATCATTGGCATTACACCTGCAACTATTCACCGTGTATGAGAAAAGAACATACCACATGGGTAAACGATTAAGATCTCAAGACTGACCTATACTAATTTGTTTTTTACTAATGAGTTAGATTTTATTATTATTATTATTATTATTATTACTATCATTATATGTTTATATCTGTGGGTCCTTCTCAGACTTCATCCTTCCAGCCCAGATCCTCAGTGCCCTATGTCCACACTGGGTCTATCAGCCATCCTCTTATGCCTCCAGACATACCCCAGTATTGCTTGGGCCACATCTGGATTGTATGGACATTCTGGGACCTCAACCATCATTAACAGTGTCAGAGGGCAAGTCCCGCCTTTGGAACATGCCTCCCTTAGGGAGCATCCTAGGATGGGCATGGCCATTACTCCTGGCTGCTCTGTCAGTTGCCTGAGCCACAAATTAAACTCAGATCACCTGGTCATAGTCAGAGTGTCATCCCACTAACCCAGTGGAGTGGCTTAACTTAGACATTATTATTGATCTGTTTATAGAAAGTGATTACACATTAGATTGGTTGCACAGTTTAGAAGATGAATTTGTCAATAAATATTCTGTACATTTCCTTGCAATATTGAAAAAAAAAAATCAAAGTGTCCGACATTAAACAAATGTCATATTTAGACTTCTTTGATAGCCCTAATATTAGAAACATATCTAACAATAATTGTAAGGTTATTAAAGGCAACTAAGACTTTATAAGTGTTATTAGTACAAAACTATAATTTGTCTGGGCATTTATAAAGCTTGTTAGAAAAGTTAATCATGCAAGTTTTCCAAACCTTTAGTGGACAGCACCAAATGAGCGTACACATGTGGTGACAGTAAAGCATACATATTTAGTTCTAAGAATCTATTTTTGACATAACAACCATGGATAGAGCTACAGTTCTAAAATATCACTACACTAGTAGTTAGATGGATTTTTTTTAAATTGCTACCTGTATGTTTGTGACAGCTTTTATGTAGGCATGACTATGAGAACCCACCACTAAAGAAGAATAGGACACATTTATGTTATTTAAATTAACAATACAAATAATGCTCTATATAAACAAACTTTTATATGCAAAGAATATACAAAAATACTTTTACACTGTAGCCCATGAAATCAAAGATTTGAAAGAGTCTTGTCCAGTAAATTAGAAATAAGGCAAACTAGATGGCAACTAAATGCTGACAAAATACATGGATTGAAAGAAATCATTAATATAAAATGCTTTCTTAAAAGCAAGATTTTTGCAGTAATAGTATATTTGTATATAGTTGTACACATGTATGCGTTTTTATAGTGGTTTATATGCTTTCACATAAGGTTCATGGATATTTTGTGTGTGTGTGTCACATGACTGGTTATCATTAAAATTAAGGGAAGCTATATGGCAATTATATTTAAATGCTGACAAATTTTATGACCTTGGTAACAAACGGTAAACAGAAATAAGAAATTCAACAGAAATTGAATAAGTATTCTTATGAACAGAAACCTTGTAAAATAGAAAAACTGATGATCTTGTGAAGTAGAAAAAAATCAGATATAATCTAATGATAGTAAATTAAACGTTTCCATATGTTGCAAAGACAATTGATAGGAGAATATATTTACAACATACATGAAGTAAACCACATATGCATGGTCAGTCTGCACAGTGAGCAGCAAAAGCTGACGGTAATGATTCATATTGACTAGTTCTGACCGACGAAAGGCACAAATAATAAATTATTCAATATCCACTCCAATTCATTACCAAAAAACAAAGTTGCTTCAGCTCAAATCAAGCAAAGAATATCTATATAAATAAGGAGCTGCATTAGATGTAGGTTTTCCAATCACAGCTAATGTAAAACAAATCTAGATCTAAAGATATCCATTTAATTAAATGTAAGACGTCATTATAGATCTGAAAACTATGAAAACACCACCTCCCAGATATTTCATTTGTCTTGTTACTTATAACGGACTCTGTTGACATCTCTTGAACTAACCTTCTGCATCAATGTAATTATTTTTAAACTATATATTCCCTTCTTTTTCAGATCATTTAATCAGATAATTCCTGAAACACCACTACACAAACAAGGGGGGGGGGGTACAGAACCACAAACTGGATGCAGCATATAATGAAACTGCCTGAAATGCAAGTTTTGGGTAGCTCAGCGATGGATATAACACCTGCATGCCTTGTTTACTTGCAATTATAGCTAAATAAAAAGCACAGAGTTAAAATAAAGGATGCAATTTGATTTATATTTGATAATCACATATTTTTTCATATAAGTCAGAAAGGGTACAGCATTTCATAAAATGATATGAGAAGAGATGAAATGACAAACATGTCACATTTCATGGAAAATAGCAGTTGTTAACAAGGAAAGTTGTAAGAGAATTGTATGGGACAAAATATTTGAATCCCAATAGATGTGAGACCCTGCAAATAAGAAAAATAAAACAAATGTTAATTCTTGTGAGTTACATAAAAAGCAGAGTGTTGGCAAGGAAAATGAATATTATACTATCAAAACTAAAGCTAAGCTTGCTTAACTTCCAGCTGACACATAAATGCAGCTGTAGGCAACCATACCAAACACGATTTAGTAAGAAATGGAAAGATGGCCAGCCCACTGGAGTGGCCCAGACCTCTAGTAAAACACCTAACTATGGCAACATAGTTTATTTGAAAATAATTGCAAAATTTTGTAAAAAGAATTATATTTTTCAAAACAGGCTTCGTTTCATACATATGTAATAATGCAGGCTGTAGTTTGTTCCACACTTGCATGAATTTTGATTATACTAAATGCTGTGCTGAAAAAAATAAACAAACAAATTAATTAATTAATACATTAATAAACAAATAACTAAATTACCCTGCTTGGAAAACCCTTTGACAAAAGCAAGGCATCTGAGTGCTCTGTTCCTCACTTGTATCTTTTTTCTGGTTTCTCATGAAGAACACCTGCCAGCTTTTGCCCTTGGCATAATTCTCGACTGTAAAATGTCATGGGTTCTTTCAAGGTAGCTGCTATGCTCCAGAAGGTTCTGAACCAAGCATGAAAACAAATGGAGACTGGTACGGATATAATTTTGTTTCCTCAGATATCATGTGCACTTTTTCCAAAGGCTCTCCTTAAATGACTTGTGCATGCTTTACTGTTTTGTATTTAGTCTTTGTATTTAGTCTTCTAATGTTCAGAATGTCTAACGTTGTAAGCAGCTAATGCTGTAGTACAATGCAAAAAAAGGTCTCCCTCTTAACTATATTAAATGAAAAGTGATGGCTATATCTTATTTGATAATAAGGTTAGGAAACTGCAACTTCTGAGTCCCTTCCTCACAAGCATATTAGCCATCTTTACAAGTGGGATAATTAAATGTAAACAAAACATATTTTGTAATGCATTCACTTTGAATAAACATTATGAAAACATTTGAATTTTCATGAGATATTTATTTATTTTTATTTCCAGTTTGTTAACCGGGAAAGGTCATTGGGCAGAATGAGCCCTTTTTCAATGGAGACCCCGGGAGAAAATCTCCAAGTACATACATACAGAAATAATAGCTGCATAAATCACATCAAGGTTAATACAGGGTAATTATGAAGATAAAATCAGCAGGAATTATTACAAACAATTTTACAAGACAGAAAATAACAGGACTGTGAGGCGTGTCATAACAGAACTGTGTGGGATGTCAAGGTTGTAGGTTTTTGGTCTGCTAAGAAATCAGATTACTGTGCGGTAGATAGCCTATAGCATTGGCATATTACCGTGGCAATGCAAGAATGGAACAGAAGTTAGGAGGGGTGGGAACAGAAGCACTCCCATTTAGAAAAGAGATGAGTGGCGTAAGGTCTTAAAAGTTGAGAGGTTCTGGGTAGTTTGAATATGAGGAGGAAGTGAATTCCATTTCAGTGCAAGGGAAAAATATAGGAGAAATTGGCCTGGAGTGCACAATGGCTTGTACACTTCAAGTAGGTTCTGATTATTAGACCTGAGGGATCGGTCAGGAAGGTGCATGGTAAGGGTGGAATAGAGCGATGGGCAATGGGAAAGTTTGAAAATGAGTTTATGGACAGTGGATAGTTGAATGTAAGAGAGGAGGTTGGCCAGTTTAGGAAGTGTAAGGAGTTACAGTGGTGAGAAGAAGATTTGTGCTTGTAGCTGACTTTGAGATTTTATTGTAGCAGGATGACAGCTTAGATTTAAGGGTGGCTTGTAGGTTGGTAAGGATAGGCAATCCATACATTAGAGAGGGGCGGAGGTAAGTAGTAGAGATGGTAAGTTTTGTTGAGGAGGTTATCGATTATGGCAGTAAAGCATGCTGAGTTTCTGGTGAGTTTTCTTAATGTTAGTTTGAAGGTGAATGTCAAACTTTAGTTTTTTGTCAATAAGAACTCCTAGAAGCTTGGTATGGGGGACTATTTCAATCAGAGTCTTATTACAGCTTAGAAGGAATTTTTGTCTATTTTGGTGTTTTTAGATGGGGTGGATAGCGTGATTTTGGTTTTGGATGCATTGAGAGCTAGGTGATTGTTTAGCATCCAATCCTCAGTGCTGTTAAAGGCAGCTTGAGTTTCTTCCAAGAGTGTGGGAAGAGATTTGGAAGAGCAAATGATATCAGAGTCATCAGCATATTGGACAAGTTTAGCATTTGGGAAGCAAAGCTGGAATTCATTTATGAAGATGTTGAAGAATAAAGGGCCTAGTATGGAGCCTTGGGGGATGCCAGTGGGGGTGTCTTGGTAGAGGGAGGTACAGTTATTTAATTTAATGGCATGTTGCCTATTTGAGAGGTAACTAGAAAACCAATTGAGAGTTGGGGAGGTAATATTAAGGTGAGCGAGCTTAGACAGTAGATGGGTATAGGATATGGTGTTGAAAGCCTTGGATAAGTCTAAGGAAAGGGAAGATACAATATTTCCTGAGTCACAAGCATGGTTGATGTTCTCATGGAATGATAGAAAGGCAGTGGTAGTACTGTGATTGGGTCTAAAACCATGTTGTGTAGGGGTAAGGAGATGATTGTCTAAAAGGTAAGGTAAGAGTTGTACATGAATACACTTTTCAAGTATTTTTGAGATAGGGAACAGGATGGCTATAGGGCGAAAGTTAGAGATGTCAGTGTTGTTGCCTCCTTTACATAAGGGAATGATGAAGGTTTTCCCAGAGGAGGGGTACATAGGATTCTTGGATAGAGCGATTAATTAGTATACAGATGGAGAGAGCTATACCCTCAGGAGGTGACTTGAGAAAGTTGGAAGGTAAGTTGTCAGGGGCATTATTAGAGCACAGTTTTAATTTACTAAGAAGTTTTTTTATAGTGTTATCAGGTATGGGTTTAGAGAGACAGGAGGGGGGTGGGTAGTGACGCTGGTAAAGGGAGAGGAGTTAGAGGAGGGTGATGTAAATGGGGTTAAAGAGTTGTTAGGGAAGGATGTGGTTAACTTAGCTACTGAATCAATGAAGAATGAGTTAAAGTTGGAGGCTATGGTATGGTCTGGAGTGTTAGGATCAGGAAAAGGGGTGTCTTTTCTGCCAGGGGTAAGGAGGCTAGTGATGCTACTCCAAAATTTCTTGGGGTTGGATTTGCTTTTATTTTGTAGTTTAGTGTAATAGGAGGCAATGTGTTTTTTAACTAAATTTCAAAATTGTTTGTATTTGGTTGTGGAGTTTGGTGTTTTATGTTTTTTGGTGGAGTTTCCAAAATGTGTTATGGGCATGCATAAGGTTTATGGTTTCTTTGGAAAGCCATGGGGCAATTTTGGATTTGACTTTAGTTCTTGGAGGAGCAAAGCTATTTAGTGTGTTGAAGGAAGAATTAAAGTAAGTGACAGCGTCATTGAAAGGGAGTATTTTTAGGGTGTTCCAGTTCATTTGTTTTAGGCAGTCAGAGAAGGATTGAGGGTTAAAGTTTGTTAGGATACAGGTTACAATACAGTTGTGTTGCAGGTGTTGGGGGGAAGGAGAGAGAAGTGTAAAGGCAGGTAGGTAATCACTAAGTGGACCTGGCAAAGTGCCACTGTCAGAGATGCTGTTGGGATGAGAAACTAATATCCCATCTAGGATAGTGCCTGAAGTGGATCTGGTGAGAGAGTTATTTAATTGAGAGAATCTGTATAGGTTTATATTATGGGAGGTGGCGGTTGAGTGTATGGAAGCACAGTTGATGTTAACGTCTCCTAGAATAATAGTTTCATTAGTGATATTAGAAGAGAACCAAGAAAGAATATCCTCAAAAATGGGGATATTGTTACCTGGTGGTATGTACAGGGCAGCTATCACTATGTTTTTATGGTTGTTAATCTTTAGGAGGGGCAAGGTTATTCCTGCTGTAGAAAACTGAGGTATTGGGTTGGAGAAGGGTACCACTGTTAGGGGGGAGGAAAAGAGCAGGGCTACGCTACCTCCTTTCTTATGAGTTCTGTCATTTCTGATGATTGTATAGCTGGAGGAGAGGGGTAATTTCACAGTCCTTCAAGTAAGGTTTGAGCCAGATTTCGGAAATGGATAAAATGTCAGGGCGGATGTGGGAGAGCCAAGCATTGAGGTTGGGTATTTTATTGCATAAGCTTTGGGCATTAATAGTAGTGAGCAGGAGAGACCTGTGACTGGAAGATGTAGGAGTAGGAGGGTGGTTGGTTGTATGGTTGGTAGGAGGTCCAGGATTAGGGTGGATGCCACCAGACAGGATGATGGAGATTAGGCCAAACAGAAAGGATAACAGTTTGTTTGGATTGCTGGAGTTGGGGTTGAGGGTAGGGACAAAGGAGAGACTGAGAAAGTAATGGGTGTGAGAGTTTTTTGTGGTTGCAGGAATTTTTCTATTAAAGAGGAGGAGAAGATTGTTGGATTAAAATAGGTGGGGAGAAATGAAGGTGGAGTAGTGGAGTTCTTTTTTGGGGTGGGTAGAGGTTACATGGAAGGGTGGAGGATAAGAGAAGTATGGGAGATAGGTAAGGTGGAATAAGAGGTAGAAGAAGACAGGAAGGAGAATGATGGGTAGTGATTTGGTAGGTATGGTATGCATGACTAGTTTTATGTTATAGTCAGGGTGTTTTAGAATTTGAGGCAGTGAGGTAGTGTGCTGATAGCTACAGGGCTAGTGTATAGAAGGTGCTGAGGAAAAGGGGACTGGGATTACACAGAGGAGATGAGATGGTTAATTAGGAGGAGGGGGAAAATGACAGGGGTAGGAGGGAGGAGTTACATTTGATAGGTTGAATGTAGAGTGGGAGTTGTTTTGTGGCTATAAATCTAGAGCTGGTGGATTTGGGTGGAAAATGGGGGAAGGGTAGGGAAGCAGAGTGAGCCTGCAAGGCAAAAGGAGTGGGTAGAGCCAATAAGGAGGGATGCATGGGAACAGAAGTTCTGCAAAAAACAATCAGTGAGAACAGCCACTTGAAGTGGTCAGAGCCACTGGCAAGTCCAGGTACGTTTAAAGAAAGGTTACAGTTAGGCTGAGTATCAAAAGGTGTACAGTACAAAAAACTAAGAGGGCAAACTGCAGGTTGGAGGAGTAAAATCAAATGCAGAGATGTACTCACAGAGGGCAGCAGGGGAGAAGAGCAGAAAGTGTACATTTATATACATATATACATATATATATATATATATATATATATATATATATATATACACACACACACACACACACACACACACACACACACACACACAGCCTAGCCTGACTTCGCCAAGGCTTTTGATACCATCCCCCACTCTGGAATTATAGATAAACTCACTAAACTGGGCATAAATCCTGGCTCACTGACAGAACCCACACATTAAAGTAGCTGACTCCAAGTCTGACTTCAGACCAGTGATGAGTGGAGTTTGGTCCTGGGTCCTCTCCTATTCGGCATCTACTTCTCTGAAGTGCATGCCAGCACAGAAGGTCTTTGGCTAACAAAGTCTGCAGATGACTGCAAACTAGGAGCCATAATAGAATCATCTAATGATGCAGACATTCTACAAAAGGGCCTCACAGAGACAGATGTTTGGTGTCAAAGTCATGGCCTCAAGCTCAATGCCAAGAAGTGCATTGTTATCCCCTTTGGAAAAACGTGGTACCCATGAACTTCCACATACGCGGTAGCTCACTAAACACTGAAAGTGTGATAAGAATCCTCAGGACACAGGTGGACAGTAGTCTCACCTTTGATAACCACATTGCCACAGTAGTCAGGAAATCCTTCTATGTGGCACACCTTATCACAAAAGGGTTGTCCTCTAGAAAAAAGGAGGTCATTGTTCCTCTCTACTCATCCCTCATCAGACCCATTATAGAGTACAATGCCCCATTTGGCATGTATCTCACAAGACATCTACAACAATTGGAAAGGCCACAAAAATACCTCACTAAGAGGATTACCGGCCTCAAACAGATGCCATATGCAGACCGTCTCAAAAAAATCCAGCTCTACTCCATCGAATATCGCCTACTCATAGGCAATGTCTACCTAACATACAAAGCTATGTCAAACCCAGAGCTGTTTGACATGCTACACCTAAAGATATCACAATCTCTCCGAACCACATGCTCTAGGGACCTAAACCTTGTCATCACAATAAACAGAACATGCTAGAGGGATAGATTCCTGTCCCAGAGACTTCCCATACTCTGGAACAAACTACCCATTCATGTCAAGCAAAGCTCCTCATTGGCCCTCTTTAAGAAAAACCTTGACAACTGGATGGGAAATTGAAAATTCTCCATTGGGATCACCTCTGTGGCTCTTCTTGACAGGGGCACAGGAAAATACTTTTCTTGGGTGACAAATGCCAGGGAACCTTTTTGGCTAGGCTTATATAGTCCCCAAGGCTGATAGCCTAGTACCTACCTATGAACCTATAATATGGACATGGACAAAGCAACACTGTGCATGCATACCCAGGAATGTACATACATCATGATGACATCATGCCATCACAGTCAGGTGGTTCTGAAGTTGCAACGGTAGAATTAGTCTTAGGGAATGGTGATGATTATGAGGAAGATGATGATGGTGATGATGACAATTGCTACACCTGTTAGAAGGGACAAAGTGCTTCTTAGTTTTAGAATGATAAACAACACTGTCTCAGATGTTCCAACTTCAGAAAGTGTTTCATTAGGTTTATTGAGAATAAAGAGCTTCAGCACTTCTCCTCCTAATGAAAATGAAGGGTTGGTATCACGTCTCTCAACCAAGAAATCTGGACAAAGCCTGAAATAATGAGGGAACAAAGGCCCAAAATTAGTGACAAATTTTAAATATTGTACTTAAAAATTTAGAAAGTTGCTAGAATAACAAGATTTCAGCTTGCAACCATTTTCTGCAGGACATGAAGTCTGAAACTCAAATGTATGTCACTATTTACTGATTTCAGTCTTCAGATCATCCCAGTGATTTTTCAGAAAACCAGAAATTTTATGAGGAATAGACCAAAAATATGAGGCAAAAATCTGCACATTCTGCAAAAATCTGGACAGCTGAGAAGTATAGTTGGTACTAATCTGCATTTTATAAAAGAATGGCTGGGTTACTTCAAGGAAGGCACATGAACATATTCAGGATTTGAACATTTTGTATACGCACACTACTAAAACCGAAGTGGGTTTCACTACAGAAAAACATTCAAGGTGCAGGTGCTCCTAATCTGCACCTTTCTACTGCCTTCATATAGCTGCTTTCTGCAACATGACTTGACTATGCTTCAAGGATTAAATAAGGCAACTCCCCACCCACCACCCTTACTGTATTGTGCCATGTTTATAACTGACAATACACTGAAAATGTGGGTGTCAACAAAAGCAGACCATGCAGATTATTGGCCAGCCATGACAGAAAAATCTATAGCTGATTAAAAAGAAAGAGAAGTACTGCTTGGTGTAAAGAAAAGGCTCATTAGAAGCACGGATTTTAGGGATTCTATGGTAAGGGTTTGTATATAATAAGATAAGCTGACAAACAATTCGAACTGTACAATCTCTCTCTAGGTGTGCAGCTGACACAACTCACAATCAGTCATTGATTTATACTCCTATCTCCCATTCTGATACTCTTTCATCAAATAATACTGTATACCTATCACTAAATTTGCCTTTCTCTCAAAAGATTTAGAGCTCAAGATATATGATTCGACACGGCTACCACTCTAACAATGAAGAAATTATGTCCAGCTTCTCTCTAGACTTCTCTCGCTTTCAGACTTGGATTTAACCCCTTTAAGCCTCCCACTATCATCAATTAAACAAAAATACAAAAATAAACAAACAAAAAAAAATGACCTCAGCAAAGAAGATCCCATATTTCAGTCTAATTATACAAAAAGTCAGAATCATACAATGTCATTTCCAGCAGGAGTATACTTTACCTTGAACTTTCCTGCTGGCAAATTGCAGCTGTAAGCACCAAACATACATTGTGCAAACATGTAAAATTTGACAGAAAAACACATTTATCACCACTTCTAAAACAGAAGTTCAAAAGCAAAAAAAGGCTCCAGTATACAGCCTCAAAAGCTGCAAAACAAATTCCCATTCACTTCTACAGCCATTCTGTTGCACTTTTGTTACAGAAATATAATTTCTGTAAAACAAACTTCATTTTACAATTATCCCACATTCACTTTCAAAATGCTTACCTTTTTTACAAAAATATTTGCGCTGGAAAGGAGATGTTTCAGAAGAATTCAATAACTTACAACCTGAAATCAGCTAGTGCAGTGATAATAGCTAAGCAATGCACAATTACCCACGGTGTGCGACTGCATGATTGTTAACAAAACAAAGATCTGAAAAATAAATTTATTGTTAAATAGGAATAATGCCCTGGAGAAGTGGATGTTACATTTAGATTTACTCCCATCGGGGATGATTACTTGATCCACCAGTTTTTATTCTCAGGATAAAACCTGACTGGTCGGGATTACATCTCACTATATGTAACTCACACTCCTCCAGGACACTATTCCTATAATAAAATCATAAAATATTTTTTCAGTTGTGTTTATGAAGTACCAGTGCCCCCCACTGCCCCCCAATACTATGTTTTATTAGTAGAGAATAAAGAGTATGAGTAGAGAATTGTTTCTGAAGAAGTTCCGCAATTTAGCGGAACGAAAAACGTGTTTTACTTTTGCGTTTAAAGTTAATAAACGGTGTTAGTTGGAAGGCATCGCTCGTGGCATTTTTTGTGAAAGTTTGGTTTCGTTTTAAGTGCTCTGTTTTATTAGGCATGGGCAGCTAAAAAAAATAAAAACAATGGAAGCTTCATCTCGAATAATAAGCATGTCCTCACATCTCAGATGAAATAGATATTTATTATTTGTTCAGTTTTTAGAAAAGTAACAGCAAGTAAATTGCATTGACCTTATCAGGACTACCCAGGTAAACTCATACCTGAAAAGGATTTGAGGACACTGCCTTCATGCTCTAGAAGATAATGTGATTGTTGCATGGGAACATACGGTTCGTACTTCCCAGTGATCCCACAAAAATCATCTAGAAACACACGTAGTATTTCAGCCAATGTTCCAAAGTCATAGTTAGTTAAACTCTAGAAATGTTACGGATTATGCATGGTTCTGCAACTGTTTCTAGTATAATCTAGTCTAGTTTCCCATGTAAATATCCAAAAACAAGGTATGCTTTAACAAGTTTTTATTAAAAGCAATGAGTTCCTTCTTCAGCAGGGAAGATCCAGGCAGGCAGGCAGGCAGGCAGAAATTGTTTTTTAATGCATTAGGTGAGTCATAGTACATACATTGGTGTACACCTCTTTGTTTGCAAGCTTTCTTTCACTGCAAGTCCACTATCAAGATTTCACAATTACTTAAGAAGAAAACATGCAATTACCAGGTGTATTGATTTGTTACGTTATTACTCTGACCTACCAGAGTAGTTTTCTTTGATAACAACCCTGGAAAATTACACTTTAAAAAACATCTGTCAAGAAATGATAAACAACCAACTGGCTAATATTTCTGAAGGTGGAGTGTATTAGATAATGAATGTATGAGCAAATCACTGGTATGTCTGGAATAGATCACAATATTGGTTATTTAAAACCGGAAATAAATGTAATGGACATATTTCATATTCAGTCATTAGATCACAGCATTGTTTATTTTGTATTTATTTATTTATTTTCCATTTGTTGACTGCGATAGTCCGACTGGATACATGTCCATTTTCAGCGGAGGTCCGGGGAGAAAAGCTCCAAACTTACAAACAGATAAAGACAAGCAAGTTACAGTATATGCACAAACATATTGTATTAACATACAAGTTACAGTCTCACATTTCAAACCTATGAAGAATATAGTTTATATTTAGAAATATATACAAATATGTTACAGTTTCTCTTATCAAACCTATAGGTGCAGCTATATACAGAGTATCTGCAGAGATGTTACAGTTTCTCTTTTCAAACCTTTTAGTGTAAGAGGTAAGTCACTGTGAATAAAAAATTGCAGGGATATGGAAGTAGATTAGGAATTAGTCAGGGTTAGAGCAAGGACATAACCAGTGTGTTTTAAAATACTGGGTTAGATTTTTTGAACTGATTAAGGAAGGGGGTCAGAGTAAGGTCAGATGGGAGCGAATTCCAGGTTTTGCCTACTGAATTTGTAAACAAAGATTCTCCAGATAGGTTGTTAGCTTTGACAGACTGAACCAAAAGTTTTGTAGTGTAACAAAGTGGCCTAGCCTTTTTGAAGGGATGGATAATGTTTTTTTTTTTTTTTTTTTTTTGCATTTTACTTTTTGTTAGTCGACTTAACAATTACTCTTTAAGGGGAGCACTGAGCACAAATAGCAGAATTCACAGATTGTGGAATGGTTTTAGAAGGCACTACATACTCAAACATAAGCATTTACTGTACAGCATGTAAGAATGTAATATCTCAGAGCAGGAGATGTTAGCAAATGACAACTTCTAGTTTTAATTTTTATTGTGGGGAAACAGGTTTTAAACTGTGAAAAGGCTGTGCTATCAGACAGGGGGCTAGCTGAATGTACGTGATACAGTTTGAGAGTGAATTCTACAAAGGTAATTTTAATTTGATATTTTGCACTTGGTTGCAGTGGGAAAGGGCAGTTATCACTGTTATATGGAAAATACTTTTAGGAAGAGTAGGGGTAACACTTTTTAAATTAGGTGAAGTTGAAAATTCATATGTTAATAGAGCAACATGTCAAATAGGCAATGACTAGGTACAGTAAAAAATATGAAAGAGATAGCATGTTGTAGACGGTTACAGAAGAGGCGAACTAGAGAGAGAAGAACTGGAATGGTAAAGAAAACAGATGCATGGATTATGGGTAGGAATCTAAATGATCTGTACAACACCCTACGTCAAGGTGGAAGGTCAAAGCACAGACACACTGCTGAAGGGTGGGTACGCACCTGTTCTCATCTGTCCAGGAGTGGTCTTGAGGTATTAATAGAAGAGGAGAGGGATACGAAAAAAGGAAGAATGTCACGAGGGAAACAAGAAGAGCTGAAGGAGAAGAAGTATTGAAAGGAAAGGATCAAGGAAGAGATATGGAGAAAGGAAGAAGCAGGAAGTAGAGGATAAACTTGCCATAGCAGGGAGAGATGGAAACAGAAGAGGAGGGGTAAAATTAGTAAACAGGAAGGTCAAGGATTGGAAATTGGGAAAGTAAAGCAGTAGCAGCCAGTAGCACCCATACAGAACATTAAGGTCTACCCCAAAGCTGACATGATAGGAGCTTTTGTAAGGACGGCGTGAAAGAAAGTGGTGGTAATATACATCTGAAATACAATAAACCGTGTCTGCAGTTTGGAATATTTTTGTACATGTTAAAGAATAATAACTGAGGAAGGAGGCCAGATATTTAGGATCTGTATTTGCTGTACATATTGGATATAACTGAAAAGAACAATTACTGTGGTAAATAAATCTAGGATTTCATTTGAATGATAATAGGTTTACCAGCTGAAGAAAAACAGATTTTATTTGCATGCAAATGTTTTATGCGTAGAACAGTTGGCTAACATATCTATGCTAATATGGTGAATTACTTTGAAAAATCATTAAATTATAACAAAAAAATTGTTTATTTATGACAGGCATCTGTCATTTTGTGATAAGGTCCATAGTGGGTCCTGAAGACATATCTTAGGCAACCCTGTGTCAAACGTTTGGTCATTTTAAAAATCACCCCCTGTCACCAACTATGACAGCAAAAATAGAAAGTTAAAGGTCATTGCTAAAGTGGTCTGGAATATTAAATATCAGTATGCCAAAGGAAATACAGAAATGACATTTAGTCAAAGTGTGATTGACTTGAAGTATAGGTTTGCAATGCATCATCTCCAACTTGTATACGGCATACGGGCTCATGAGTACATCACTTAACTTTTGTGTTCCTGTGTTACTTCTGAAAAATCAATCTTTGATCCCAGTGGAGCAAAGTAACAAAAAAGAAAAAGCTAAACTTCGCTGTTGTTCACTAAAGACCAATATGATGACATGCAATGCTATGTAAGGAACATTTTATGACCGTTAGAATGGTAATTGAGACTGACATCACCCTCCTTGAAAAATATTTCTTGAAGTTAAATAACTGATTTCCAGAATCCTTGCTACAGAAGACTATAAATAAGCAATATTAGTGAATGGAAATGTACATCCTTTACTCTACAAAAGTCATTTTAAGCAACAGAACGATAGCTGTTGAAGAGGCTGTCAGTGAAGAAGCCACCTACTCAGAAATTAACCTTTGGACCGTCACAGCAAGCAACAGATGTGACACTATTAGGACATAAAACACAATGGCTCATGAGTAATACGCAGGAAAACCAGCAAAAAATTTAAATGGCTAACCCTGAGATTCAGTAAATTCAATACAGACTTCATGCAAAGCCTACACAGAGTTTACATGTGTGGGTGGTGATGTGACGTGAGCTGCAGCGCTAATTAAATATTCATGCCTTGCACCACATTTAAACATAAATAAGCATGTTCTCATGCTGGCAACAATGTTGCTGGCAACAGGAAACCATGTAAAGCAATACAGATAGCGCACCTGTGTACATCAGAAGATAGCATGTTTTTGCAGAATGCCACAATGATCACCAGGGCTTAACATATAGTTCTCATATCTCTTAACCTCCTAGTACAATAAATCGTTTTAGGCAAGGTTTAAATGACAAATTCACCTCCATAACAGGAACAGGCAAGCAAAAACGGGGGGTAACGCTACTCAATGCTAGAAGTCTATATCTCAAAATGCACTCCCTCGAGGCACTCCTTAAAATGGAGAACATCGATATCTGTGCAGTGACTGAGACCTGGTTCAAGCCTCTAGAGAGCACCCCTGCATTACCAGGCTATAACTCACATCACACTTTTCAGCCATCTAACCTGGACCAAAACACCAAAGGCAGAGGTGTGCCCATATTCATTAAGGATATCCACACCTCCAGGCTAGTTGAGCAGCATAATGCATCCGAGGTTATCCAAGTGCAACTAACTCTGTGCAAAACTGCAGTCCAAATTGTAGCTTCCTACAGATCCCCCACCATGCCCCAGGATTCCCACTCATCTTTTCTTGATACACTGGAAAATATTAGGGTTCAACCAAACACCCTAATAATGGGTGATTTTAACTACCCCACCATTAACTGGAAAAACTACTCATGTACCAACTCCTTCGCTCAACGCTTTCTGGAATTCATAAATTCCAATGCCCTGGAGCAACTTATCCACACTCCCACCAGGGGCAACAACATCCTAGATCTAGTCATTACCAACATGAGTGACCATTGTTCAACACCTGAAGTCAACTCCTCGTTGGTCAGATCCGACCATAAGCTAATCACCCTAGATATCCACATCCCGCCCCCAGTTACCACTGCTGAATCCTACACAAATGCACTCTACAAGCACTTACACGAGTGTATGAATCTTGCTATCCCAAACAGAACCAAGATGCTATCCTCCAAAAAAAGGAAGCCAATCTGGTTGTCCCCTGCCATAAACAAACTCTACAACAGAAGGAAGAAACTGTTGCAAACGAGAGTAAAATCCCATGATGGAGGAGCTCCCTGGTCAGCCTCAGTAAGAAGCTGAGATCCCTTATAAGATCCTCCAAAGCTAGCTACAAAAACAAAATCCCCACTGATTCTAAAGGCAACCACAAAGCATTCTATAGCTATGTCAAGAATCTCAATGGCAACACCTAGATCTGCTTTGAGTTACAGCACAACGGCATGAAAATTACAGAACCAACTGATATTGCCAACATCCTGGCAGATAGGTTCAGTACTAACTTTACCCCCCTCTCACCCCTGAAAGGGCCCATATCTATACAGGAAGAATGCAGTCCTTGTAATCACATCTATGCAGGTAAAAGCTGCAATCTCTAAAACCAAAAACACAGCATCCATGGGACCAGACAACATCCGAGGCTGCATTTTACACGAACTTCAGAACAAACTGGCTCCCCACCTAAACACCATGTTCAATCATAGTCTCACATCAGGCTTTGTGCTCACTGAATGGTGCACAGCAACATTTATCCCACTCTACAAAGGGGGAGCCACCACTGATCCCAGGAACTATCGTCCTTTTAGCCTGACAAGTCTGGTCTGCAAGGCCATGGAAGGTATCATCATGGAACTCATAAACAAAGACATTGGTAACCTCCAAACTCTGGAACCCACCCAGTTTGGGTTTGTGAAAGGCAGATCATGCCTTCTGAACCTGATCGACTTCTTTGAGGCAGTCACCAAAGCCGTAGACAAGGGTAAGGTGGTTCACACAGCTTATCTTGACCTCGCCAAGGCTTTCGACACCATCCCCCATTCTGGAATTATAGCTAAACTCACTAAACTAGGTATAAATACCTATGTCACAAGATGGGTTGCCAACTGGCTCACTGTCAGAATCCACACTGTAAAAGTTGCAGACTCCAAATCTCGCTTCAAACCAGTGACAAGTGGAGTACCACAGGGTTCAGTCCTGGGACCTCTCCTGTTTGGTATCTACTTCTCTGAAGTACAGGCTGACACCAAAGCCCTCTGACTAATGAAGTTCACAGATGACTGCAAACTAGGAGCCATAGTCGAGTCCCCAAATGATGTGGACATCCTACAGAAGGGCCTCACTGAGACAGATGCCTGGTGTCAGAGGCATGGACTTAAGCTCAATGCCAAAAAGTGCATTACCATCCCCTTTGGTAAAAACTCTGTACCTATAAACTACCACATAAACAGCAGTCTACTTAATGCCGAATGTATGATAAGAGACCTTGGGACCCAGGTGGAGAGTAGTTTCTCCTTTGATAATCACATCGCCACAGTAGTCATGAAATCCTTCTATGTGGCACACCTCATCACAAAAGGGTTCTCATCCAGGAAAAAATAGGTCATTGTTCCCCTCTACTCAGCACTCATTAGACCCATTATACAGTACAACGCCCCTTTTGGAATGTACCTCACAAGACATCTACAGCAGCTTGAAAGGCCACAGAAGTACCTCATAAAGAGGATTACTGGCCTCAAACAGATGCCCTACACTGACCATCTCAAAAAAACTCCAGCTTTACTCTGTAGCATATTGCCTACTCCGAGGAGATCTTGCCTAACATATAAAGCTATGTTAAACCGACAGCTGTTGGACATGCTACGCCTAAAGAAATCTCAATCCCTCTGAGCTACATGCTCTAGGGACCTAAACCTTGTCACCACAATAACAGGACATGCTGGAGGGATAGATTCCTGTCCTAGAGACTTCCTATGCTCTGGAACAAGCTACCCATCTATGTCAAGCAAAGTTCCTCATTAGCACTCTTCAAGAAAAATCTTGATCAGTGGATGGGAAATAGGAAATACACCCTGGAGATCACTTCTGTGGCTTTGCTCAACAGGGGCACATGAAATTAACTTTCTTGGGTAGAGTAAGTCAGGGAACTTTGTTGGCTTAGCTTACGTAGGCCCTTGGGGCGATAGCCTAGTACCTACCTATGAACCTATGAACCTATAATGGAGAACAGTGACTCAGAAAAAGGGCTAGATTGTATATATTTGCTCTTTTAAACTTAGAAATGTGATACAATAACAATGCTTTTGTTAAGATACATTTTCTAAAGGATTTGAAGTCTGAAACTCAAATGTATGTAATTATTTAGTGCCATCTGTCCTGAGATCGTCCCAGTGATATGGCAGAAAACCACACATTTTATAAAGAACAGAACAAAAGGTATAATGCACAAATCTGGACATTCTGTGAAATTCTGGATAGTTAAGAGGTATGATAGTTATATTGTATATGGTCTAAACACAATACAGGACAGTGTATATAGTGCAGAGAGCATTGTGAAATCCCATTCCTGTTATTCTTGTGAAGTTATGTAAATGATCTGTAAGGGTACATGGACTGCCATGTAAAATAAACACTCATGGGAAGTGAGTGCATTGAATAGGGACACACAGATGAATTGCATGAATGAACACAGGGAAAGTGCACAGGTGAAACAACCTAATGTACAGCAAATGAGGGCACATCAGTGGAAAATGGTTGACAGCAAAACCAATCACGTATCTATATGGTAGAGTTGGGACTGCACAGTCAAAAAGTCTATTATGTGACTGTTACATGAGGGGGCATAACAATGGAGAAGATGTCTGTGTGAGATAATCATCCTTACATGAACAATGCAGATGACATCTATCAGGGATCTGACATACAATTGGTGTAGGGTGCATATTGTGAAGCTGTGCAAACTGATTTGCCTGAATATAAGTGTAATCTCAGCAGAGGTCTACAGCAAGGGGGACACAGGTAAAGGCTCATGAACAATATTAAAAGAAGCATGAACAATCATGGACAATATCATGATAATACCACTAGTAATCCCATGTCTCTGATATAACATGTGATGTTGAGTGATCAGAGATGAGTCTCCACAAACACACTTGTACAACTATTATGACATCTCTGCACACTAAGAGGGTAAGCATGCACACTGCCCTGACATTGTAACATTTGTTGAAGGTGTTAGGAGGGACGCTGCTATACCTGGATGTGACATTATGATCAATACAGGGTCTATATTACATTCTCGAAAGCTGACAATGTCAAATCTGACATTGTCGACACGAGAATAGCGAAACTGCAGAACATCGAATAAGTAAATGGAAATCTCCATAAGGGGAGATTTCCATTTACTTCAATGTAGTGCGGTCTCGGAGTTGGTATATTTAAGTAACGAGGGGTACATGGGGGGTGCATGGGGGCTTGCCCCCTTGCCTACACCGTTTATTTTTTTGTTTTTGTTTTTTTTTTATTTCTTTTTTTTTTTTTGTGAACTTTCGATGTTTTAACAGTTCGATCACTAAAGGTAGACCATTAGTGATATGAACTGTTAAATATTCGATGTTCTAATATAGACCCATCAATACAGGCTAGTTGACTGGTGTGCATGGCATATACATACATACATATATATATATATATATATATATATATATATATATATATATATATATATATATATATATATATATATATATATATATATATATATATATATATATATCACAATCCACGCTGTCATAAATGTTACGCATGCCATTAATGTTGTCAAACAGCTATGTATGTACTGTGTGCAGCACCAGAAGAGGTATCACACATGCATCTGGTGTAACAACTTGATGGGGTTTATGCACCTTAAAACAGTAATGTTTAAGCCACAAAAACTACCTAGGTATGGACAATAAGATGTGTGACAGCTCAATGTGGCAAGGGTGGAGAACTTCAGTTACACATCACTGGAACATGTGTAGTTAGTATCATGAAGAAGGGTGCATTGTACATAGTTATTGGTGTGATGAAGGATGTGAATTATGGAAATATTATGGCCTTTGATGTGGATGTCCTGCACATACTCAGTAGTTGTGTTACATACAAGGGAGTAGTCAGCACTGCAGCCACATGCTGGTGGGCGTTCCACATTCCATCTACCCCAGGACACAGGTAACTTTCCTATTAGTCTTATTATAGGGTGTAATGTCTACATTATACTTAGATTGTGAGTTTGTTTTCATGATGTAACAGATTCCCCCATGTTTTTGTGTCACTGCAGGTATTGTTATGGCTGTAGCAGCAATCTTTGGTGTGTATTTATACTGTCTGTTTTATACTAATGTCAGAGTTGGAGTCAATCATTGCCCACAGTCTGTAGTCCTTCAGACAGCTGTTTGGACACAGGATGTGTACGTCATTTGTGATGTATGAGAATTAAATAATGGACAGGAAAGTGCCTAGTAGATGGCCCTGATTTATGGACCTGATCATTGGACCTGAGATATAGGTCACTTTACACATTTCAACATATTTAGATGCCACATATGTGATATAGTAGTCTCCTAGTTGGTGATGTAGGTGTTTATGGCCACATGTGACAGTGCTAAGGGAATACCTCAGTGCAGATTTGTGTCAAATGCCTTGGACTTGTCAACTTCAAAAGGATAATAGTGTTATCATTATAAACTGAAACTCCAGTAAGTCAGCAAAAAAAAGAGCCAGACTCAAACTCTTAAGCTTCTGTTCATTTTTAATAAACCATGAACTTCTTCAGAATGATGACATTTTGGTCTACTTTGGTCTACTTCACAGAAGAAAAGACTTGGGATGTATCTATACATGCATGAATCGGTTGCTGCCCCCTCCAACTCATATGGATTCATGTTGATGTATGCCCTTCTACAGGAACATAGTCTGTGTGGTGGGTTTGTTGAAGTGTGTATTCAACTGTGTCAGCAAGGTGTAAGTGCCAATTTACACAATAGGTGATCTGTGATGTTGTCAAAGCCCATTGATTCTGCATGATACACCTGGATGAAGGTAAAACAGTGCATGCTGCCTATCCTGATCTGGCCTAGGATTTGGACACAATCCCTCATGCAAATATTGATAAACTCTTCCAGCTGAGGATTAACCCTTATGTCACTAGATGCGTAACCAATTGGCACAGTGACAGAAAACATAACATACTATGAAAGTTGGTGAATCAACCTGTAATGGCAGAGCTATCACAATTGTTGTACCACAGGCATCTCTGCTTGGCCCTTTACTGTGTGGAATCCATTTCTCAATAGTTCAGGGTAAAGTATACAGTCTTTGGCTTACCGCAGTCACTGATTCTTCCATACCGGGTGCAATCATTGAGTCCAGCAATGATAATAACAGGTTTACCAACATAATACCGATCACATTATGGCCAACCCCACTTCCGCAAATACAGAAGTGTGACTGTTCAAAACGTCAAACACCAAATGTCTGAATGGCAAAATCTTGACCCCTTTTTGACCCATGATAGCACTGCTGTGGAGGTGTGGCAGAGTCAGAAATGTCGAAATTTGAATTTTATTCGACATTTGAAAGTTTTCGTGGTTCTGGTTTTGCAGGAATGGTTGGATGATGTGGCTGGTCAATCATATGTGATCGACATTA
Source organism: Protopterus annectens (assembly GCF_019279795.1). Lineage (NCBI taxonomy): Eukaryota > Metazoa > Chordata > Ceratodontiformes > Protopteridae > Protopterus > Protopterus annectens. Next base: position 1,369,401,561 of record NC_056746.1, read on the forward strand.
TGAAGGTAAACCTAATAACGTACTACAGGAGTGCCTAACACAGACAAATGAATGGTGACAAAGCCACGCTGTCTACAAATAAATACAAAAATGTGTCTTTATTTTGTCCTTCTGCAAAGTGGAATTCCCTGTTAATTACAGCATTGACAACAGTCCACTATGCAGAAACCCAGTGATGCAAGCACTGGGAACACACGTAGATAGCAATCTGAACTTCAACCACAAAGTGTTTACACTAGTATTGAAAGCTTATGTTGTGCACATCATAAGTCACACCATCTTATTCAGGTCTGAGGATTATATTACAGCACTGTACTCGAATGTCATTAGAACACTAATAATGTATAATGCTCTGCTTGGCATGTACCTCTCCAGACACATGCAGCAGCTGGAGAGAACACAGGAGTTTCTCACCAGGAATACACAGGGCCTACAAACCATGCCATGATCTATGTGGATAGACCGAAAGCCATTTCACTGTAATCTGTATCGTACAGGATGAGGTGACATCTGTCTGGCCTTTCAGGCCAGTCTCTGACCCTGCCTCTTGGGAATAGTGCACATCCACAAATCAGATACAGCTGATGACACTAGCACTGTCAGTGAGGAAAATATGACAATAACAGTGTCCCACATGCTGGTGTAAAAGGCTCTCTGTAATGTCAAGCAAGGGCACAGACACACAAACACACACCTCAGTTAACTGTACTGAGAAAAGACCCCATACCCAAGTACACAAACTACAGAGCTCTGTATTTAAGGCAAGTGCCACAGTTCAAGTCTGTCTTTCACTGTCTCAGACAACACTTTATAGCTGCTGACATCAGCAGTGTCTGGTGAGGAGAATATGGTCATAACAGTGCTCCATGTGCTGGTTTAAAAGGCTCTCTGTAATGTCAGGGAAGTGCTCACACATACACATACACACACACACACACACACACACACACACACACACACACACACACACACACACACACACTTGACTGCAGTGAGAGCAGAACCCTCTTACAATCTAAATACATAGACTACAGAGTACAGTACATTATGCAAATGCCACAGCACAAGTCTGACTTTTACAAGGCTGCAGGACAACTTATAGTGGATGACATCAGCACTGGATGTAGGAGAGAAGATGTTGGGAAGCCTGCATAGGTTCATAGCTTCATAGGTTCATTGGAGGTTGCAAGGTTAATGGCACTAGGGTCTTTACAAGCCTAGCTATGCAAAAACCCAAGTACCCCCATATTGAGCATAGTTAGATGGTATTTGTTAGCAGAACAATTTTGTGATCAGCACCGACTGCCCCTGTCCATGAGGAACATAGGTGCCACCCCTGGGGTGAATTTATGATCACCCATCCAGTTGTCAAGGTTGCGCTTGAACAGGGTCATTGAGGACCACTGCTTCACATGCAGTTGGAGTATGTTCCAGAGAAGTGGCAATCACTGGGAGATATATCTGTCTCTCCAGCATGTTCTGTTTATGTCACAGGCTATGTTGAGATCCCTGGAGCAAGTTATTCTTCTCCCATTTGATTTGCAAATGCCAGCATTTCCAGTAGACCAGGATCTAAATCTGTTCTGTAGGCCACACACAGGTCTCTTCTCAGCAGTTTGTATGATACTCAATACAGTGTTAGGGCTCAGTCATCTTTCCATGTATATCATGTTTTGGAGCCCCTGGGTTCTCCTGGTCAGAAACCTCTGTAGTTTCTCCAGTTGCTGCAGGTGTCTGGTGAAGTACATAAAGAAAGGAGCATTGTACTTAAGTAGTGGTCTTATAAGGGGGGAGTACAATAGAGCTATGACCTCCTTGGTCTTGGATGCGATGCCCTTAATTATGAGGTGTGCAATGTAGAATGCATGTCTTACCACTATGGACACACAGTGATCAACATTTAGATTGCTATCAACCTGTGTTCCCAAGTCTCACACCACTGGGTTTGAATTTAGAGGGATGCTATGTATATCATAATTAGCAGGGGTACTTGTTCACCAAAAGGGACAACGAGTCTGAGTAATTTCTTGCATTAAGTTTCAGTCTGTGAGTTTGGCACCAATCATTTGTCTGTATCAGCCCTTTTTGTAATATGTTAACATTGTTGAGGGACTCTATCTGATAACACCCAGTTGACAGTCAGCTACAAACTTGTTAAGCCACTGGACATCTACCTTTGACTGGACTTCACAGAAATAGTTTCCAAACAGATAGGGCCCAGCACAGATCCTTGTGATACTCCACTGGTAACTGGTCTACTGGATGAGGTGGACTCCCCAACTTTGACAGTGTGTATTCTGTCAGTAAGACAGTTGGCTACCCATCTAGTAATGTATGGGTTAATCCCCAGATGGGAACTTTTCTCTATGATACCTGAATGGGGGATTGTGTCAAAAGCCTTGGCTAAATCAACATAGGCGGTATGTCCTGGTTTCCCCACATAAAGGGCTTTGGGGAGATTATCAAAGAATTCCAGTAGGTTTATCATCAAAATCATCATCATCATCATCAGCGACTTTTTTCCGTTTTCATGGGGTTGTTGCTGGCATCCTTATGAATGGTGTCTGGCTATCTTCTTTATTTTTCTGTATTTGCCTTGCAACCTGATATAGTTTCTTTGTGCCACCTAATAAGTCACTTTCCAGAAGTTGGTAGAGTGCCTCTGATGCCCTATTCTTTGATATGGCGAGTATTTTTTTAGCTTCTTTTTCAGCCAACCAGTATTCATTCCTAGCCTGGCCAGTCTTTTCTATCTCCCACTTTTTCCTGCACTCCTTCTTTCTTTTGATGACTTCCTGGACTTCTGCATTCCACCACCAACTTTCTTTATGTACCTTCTTTCCATACCTGGGTCGGCCACATATCTATTCTGTAGTCCTCACACACACTGCTTTGAGCCACTGCCATTTTTCTTCAACTTCACCAATTTCTTCCTCTTCTTGGGATTCTTTTATAGAATTGCAGATAATTCTGGTTAAGCTTAAGTGTCAAGAAACACGTGTACAAAATGAAGAGTTATGTACGGGATCATTTTTTTGTGGAACAGGTGTCCATTTTTTTTAATTCAGTAAGAAAGGAATGCTGGGTAAGGGACATAGGCATTTCTAGGCCAGGTAAGTTGTATTAGTAAGAAAGCAAATGCAAATAAACAAGAGAAGACACAGAGATGTGAGAGGGACATGAAAGGTTGGGGAACTCATGATTGGGGTGAGGGAGGGGACAACACAGGCTCATGCCTATCAAACATGGAGACATTGAGAACTGAGTCCTCATCCACTGGACTGTAATCACTGTCCCCTTACTCCACTGGTTGCTGGAGTACTTAACATCTTCTCCTCCTACATACCATGAGGGAGAGCAGCCTCTCCATCTGAAGTAGGCATACATCAATGGTATGGTACACAACCCTAAGCACAAACCATGGCACTTCCCAGTGGGTGATAAAATCCCCACCTCTGTAAAATAAATATTTGTAATAGGAAGGTTAATCTGGCACTTGACCTTAGTTTGAGGGATGTCTGCTGATGTAGCTTGGAAATATATATTGAAAATTGGAAGATAACTGTTAGGTGAGTTAAGTTTGCAGACATACACTGGGGGCATAAATGTCATGACCTGACATATTTGTTTTTGGCTTTATACACTGATAAAATTGATTTTTAAAGTGTAGGATTTAAACCTAGGCATGGGGGATAAAACATTTTTTTCCATGACGTTCATTTTCCATCTTTGTCACAAAAGAAGTGCTCCTCAAACAAAGTCAGGAATCATTCATAAGCACGGCGGAGAGTTTAAGGTGTTACACATGCATGTGTGTGACCTAACAATGTTCTTGTATACAGATCCAGTTGTGTATGTATATTATGTAATTGTGAAGGCCATGCAAGTCCATATAGCAGAATTATACTTACATATCTATAGTAAACAGTATACCCTCAACCATACATCTGAAAACACAATAAGGGTGTATTATGCCTCTTACATATAATTTACATCAGCTCCACTATTTAAAGTGCTATAAGTGAGAGTAAATATAATGGGAAATGGAACAACAGTAAACATGTCTGAAACATCCTATATTAGAACCCAGAACCATGTGAATGGCATTCCTACACTTACACCTCTTGCCACAAGAATGTTGAGATAGCACGTGTCTATTTTTCAGTTCATTGTTACAAAGTACACTGTCGCAACAATAAAATAGGTTACACACCCTGTATTAGAAGACAAGGCCATCTGTACTTTAATCCTACACTTATACCTGCAGCCACAGGACTAGTTATATGACATTTCCATAATTTCCTACTCATTCTTAAGTTCTCTGAATTAACATATGCATAACATCACTTAGCGTGTTTTTGCTGTGCCCAACAGAAATTATTGAATGCATCTGTTTTCAATTATTGACTTTCTGCATCCTGTCAGCAGGTATTCAATAACTGTAGGTGGTGGGGAACCTTGCTAACCATTGCACAATGCTGTTTACTGACCTTGTGCTGTGGAAGCAAGAAATGCAACAATGTATTGTTTTTGAACTTTGCATTTTTACAGACACCCTGTCTGCATCCTGTGTGGACCACTAGTCTGGGTCTGTGCACTAAGCATCATGCAAACAAGATAAGCACAGCCAAACCTGACATCCATGTTCTTTGTCTCTTGTTTGCACTAAGCCATTCACTGATAAAACACTGGTAAAATAAATTAAAAAAAATAGAAGGGAAAAGTAGTTAAATGAAGAAAAGCAATCTCTGAAACACTACAAAATGTTGATTAGTACACACAAAATATTTCTACATAAGTCTGAATTTGAACTCTTACTGCAATGAACCTTCAGAACACATTAAGGGTGCCTTATCCCTCTTTGCCAAACAAACAGCTTTGCATTAGGGAACTGAAAGCATTCTGGATGCAACCAACATCATCCACTGTACTAACAGACCACATAGCAGTTATTTGTATATGTATTAATTTCAGATGTAGTGCACTGAGTGATCACAAAACTATTTATGATGCTTGCTTGCAAAAATGCAGCATTGTTTTACCTCTCTGTGTTTGTTGTCCATTCTTGTCTTATTTGACCAGTAATCTGAGGTGTGCAGTCTGTAAGTCATTCTATATCATTGTCCTTAAAATGTGTGAGGATATTAAATAGCAATAATATACAATTGTCAACAAATGTAGGGTAGGCTGGATGTTACTGAACAGAACCTGTGACTTGTGTGTTGCTTACTTACATTTCTAACCTTGAAAAAATTACTTCTATACACCTTGTAAGTCTAACCTGACACACCCACTGGAGGTAGGGCAGTCTGCATTGCTGTTGTGTTTTTCTTCACTCTACCAGTAATCAGTCACAGTTGCAATCCATTAGCAACAAACACTGAAAGAGTGCCTGCACAATGTTTACATTTGCTACATGGAGCCAGGTATTTAGGATTCAGCAATTCTAATGACTTCACACCTCATTTGCATCTTCACCATGCTAACAGCCCTGAATCTACATCTTAAAAAAGCAATCATGTAGCTAGGAAACTTGAAGATGAGGAGACTTGCTTATTAAAAAACACAGAAGAGACTATTACACTGAGATATATCTACACATAAGACTACTGAACTGGAGAAGGTATGCTTGCAACTTTTTGCAATATACTGCAGATACTGAAATGTCATTAAAAATTTGTTTCATGTATATTAATTAGCAAGTGCTAATTTTATCTGTATGTATTACTTACAAGAGTACTGATGGCATGGGCATGTTTGTCAGGGCATTTCACAGGTATACATGATTGGCAATAGCTTAAAATGGAATGTTCTGTGATAAAAATGTACACATGTTTCAGGGACAGGTCACTTGATAGCACTTTAAGCATTTCACTGATGGTTTCTTAGCAAAATGTGTCATTTGCCTGTTCTTTTGGGAATGGGGGAGCAAAGCTGCATCTGTTTTGACACAAACAAGAATATGTTGTTATTCTTACTCTCCCTTGTTTTGCATCCAGCCTTGCTTTGTGTCTGAATGCAATATTACAACCATACAATTTCAGTTGTTCATATTTCAAATATCTACACTGTTTTATGTTTTTCCAGTGGATAATACTGAAATGCTACCTTTTCTGTTTTTTCTGAGAACAGCTATTTTTTTAATTATGTGGCACTTATTTTTATTATCCTTCTGTTGTGTTTTAAGACACCTAGGGCTATGATACCCTGACATCTCAATCCCTGAAAACCACCCTTCATTGACCCTAAGAATCAAGTCATTGTGGAAGCTTTTAGGTGACATTGTGCCTTTCTGCTTGAAAGGGGACAGGGAAATATATCAAGCAGAATGCAGATTTAGCAGCAGATAGTTGTAGATGTGAATGTAGTAGGCGGCCACAGCAGGGCATATGATCAGGTACACCATAGTGCCACTGACATGATCTCATCTTCACAGATGACAGCAGCTATAGTGGCCCTGATAAAGAACCATCATTAACAGCAAATGAAGAGTTCCTGTCCACTGTCAGAGATCCAGACAGTTCCCAGGAATGTGCATAACAGCACATCCTTGGCATTGGTGCTACTGTTTCAGGGACAGCAAGTATGTCCCCGGAGGAGCTTCCAGGTAGGCTTATTTATCTCAATTGTTAAATACTCTTGTATAGTAAAATATTTACAGCAATACATAAGTTCTGCTTAACAATAAATCGGTTGGGTAGGAACATAGATTAGTACAGTTAATAACACATTCTCATTACACATGGGCTTAGGCTGGACTTGTCATCCAAGTTCTTGTTGAAAATATAGTTAATGGACACATAAAGGTTAAAATGTTTGACCCCTTGTGTTACTGTTAATTGTGATGATGTTGTCATTACCTTTTGCTTAACTTCTTCCGGGACCATCCAGCACAGGGAGCAAACTATCGTCTGCACATGGTGAGCCAAACATTTTTATGTCAGTGCTGATGAGCAGTTCAAAGAAATATTTAGTTTGTGATGTTAATGTCAAGACTGTTGTGTGTATTGTTGTACTGTCTGTAATAGTGGCACCACTGTTAGTTTGTTAGCATATATTGGACTATAGTAGTGTAGATATTATTTTTTTCCTATGTTTGTTGCTTATTATTACAGGTGATCCTGACATAGGAAAGTGTAGGACTTCTACCACCTGATGATAGAATATCAGCAGACTCTGATGATGATGGTGGCCAAACAGAGGCACAGTTAGGTGATACAGGGGTTGAATCTGACATTAATGTTGATATACAGCCATCCCCTGTAATTCCAACAGGCACAGCCAATAGGCATATGCCTACCCATTCCAGTGAGCCCTCAGATATTGGACAAGTGGAAGGTGAGACAATCAGGGAAGTGTGGTTACTGCAGCTTCAGTGTCTGATTCTAACTGTAGCCAAAGTGTGGGCAAGGTGCCATGCATGAGGGTTGCTAGGAGTGCTTGGAGGAGGCCTGCTGTCCATCCTTCACCTGATCTAGGTGTCTCTTCTCATGCCACTCAGTGTATGTTTAGGGCCATCATGGGGGCGCAGGCATGTTCCCATAGGTGCTCTAGAGAAATGCTAATGGTTGTAGATATTCCACAGGCTGACATGCGTGACTGCCTCCACTGTGTTGCTGATTCAATGGAGTGGGTGAATGACACATTGGAATGCACAGTCTCTGTGACAGAACATCTACTAGGAGGGGAACAGCATCCTCATGCGCATAGGTCAGCCACATCATCTGATGTTAGCCGATGTTCCCATGCCTGATCATGCTTCCATAGTAGCAGTAGTTCCACTACTCTGTCAATGGCTGAGCTGTCCATACCCAGGCATGGCAGGCCGTGGGGTCATGATCCTGGGTATTCTCATGAGTTTAGCTCATCCAGGAGACATCAGTCATGTTCAGGTAGCAGCAGAGCATGTGACACTGGGCGTGGACATGCCAGTGCAACTCCTGGCAAAGGCAGTTCTCATGGTCAGATGAACTGCCACTTCTACCATGTATGGCTCACACATGTCCAACATACTAAGATGTAGAGCTAGCACAGAACTTGGCTGTCTTCATGCAGACACTCACACACCAATTTCACTTGGAGGACCCCTATAGACACACATGCAGCAGTTACATGGTTCAGCCATGAAGCTTAAAGCTCATTTTGTCTCACTGACTATTTGTTACTTTATCCAAACACCTGCCTGCTTCTCTTTCATACACACACACACACACACACACACACACACACACACACACACACACCAACCTTTTGTGTCAGCCTAGCCTTCTTGCCCCCCAGCACACACATACACACACACACACACACACACACACACACACACACACACACACACACACACACTTACACACACACACACACACACACACACACACACACACACACACACACACACACACACACACACACACACACACACACACACACACACACACGCATGCACACCAACCTTTTGTGTCAGCCCAGGCTTCTTGCCCCCCAACACACACATACACACACACACACACACACACACACACACACACACACACACACACTTACACACACACACACACACACACACACACACACACACACACACACACACACACACACACACACACACACACACACACAACACCCTGTGTGAGTGATAACTGTGACATTTTCCCTGTTTTCTGTATTTTGGGTTCAGGGATACATATTATTTATGTCTGATGCTCAGGGTACATAGCCGACTTAGTGCTTAGTATATATGGAATAATATTGATTCAACAATTTTAGTAAAGAAATTATTCACAGAGTATATTCAGGAACAACAAATGCTTCAGATTGTAAAAAAAACTACCAGGGGACAGAATATACTAGATATTGTTTGTGTTCCCAAAGAAATTACTGTACCTTCAAGTTTCACCACCATTGATGTGCAGTGATCATAGGATTATTAAGGTTAATTTGCTGCTAGATAATTCTGCCAAACTGATATCTAAGCCAATGCACAGAAGGTTAATTACAAATTATAGGGAAGCGAAACAGTTACTATATAAAACTAACTGGAGTGAGGTGTTCAGTGAAAAAATTGCAGATGGAATGTGGAAAGTTACGAAAGCAAAATTATTTGAGTGCAAAAAGTAAAAATAAATGTTTAACATCAGGATCTAGGCATGCAACATCAGGGGGGTATATTTCCATAAGAATAAGATACCTGATTAAGGTGAGAAACAAAATATATAAGAAATGTAAGAGAGGTCGACCTACAACTTTGAAAACTGAAATAAACAAGCTGGACAAACAGATTAAGCATAGTGTTAGACAAGATCAAGAATAATTTGAAGAAAATTTATATAAAGATATTGAGCATAATAGAAAACCTTTTTATAGATACATAAGATGTGGAAGGAGTAAAGATACATAAATTGATAAACTGTGTGCAGATTCTAAAATGTATTTACAGACACAACAGATTATAGATGTATTTACAAAATCTTATGCAAAACAGTTTGGTTCCACAAAAGGGGTGGTAAACTGTCCTAGTGACATCCAGGTAACCCCAGATATTGGAATTAAATTAGATTATATTGAAAAAGAACTGTGCAAACTGGATCCAAACAAAGTGCACGGAGAAGATGGAATAAGTAACAATGACCTGAGGACACTTCAGCAAGAACTTACACTACCATTATATCTATTATTCACTAGGTCATATAAATATGGGAGATTCCTCAAGATTAGAGACATTTGCTTATTAAACCTGTCTTTAAGGGAAAGTGGAGTAGGACAAACCCAGAATCATATAGACCCTTAAGTCCACTTTCATGTTGTGGAAAAATAATGGAGAAGGTAATACTGGATAAGTTATTGTCAGAACTGGATAGGTTGGGACTTGAAACCATATATCAGCATGCATATGTTGAAAATAGATCTATTACCACCTGTAACATGATGTTCTATAACAATATAATAGCATCTATGAATGAAAAATTGTGCTGTGATGTAATTTATATAGATTTAACTTCAGCATTTGACAGGGTCATGCACAAAACACTGATCAATAAATTAGTACAACTAGGTATTGATGTATTGTTGATAAGATGGATAGCTGCATGGCTTACAAATAGGACATGGCAAGTATCACACACCAACTGGACAGGTGAAATCCTTGGTTACAGTCAATGTGTCCCACAGGGCTCTGTACTAGGCCCTTACTTGTTTAGATTGTATCTTTCAGACCTTACTTTTTCATCTGATGTGATCTACAGTCTATATGCTAATAACCTGAAATGGGGTAAACTGATTACAAGTGTTACAGATAAGGCATGCCTGCAAAATAATTTGACTAAATTGACCCTTTGGGCACAGGAGAATAATATGTTGATATATACATCAAAATTAATCATATGATGTTTGGGAGACATAAACTGAAAGGTGGATATTTAATACAGCACACAGTGATTGAAACTGTAGATTCATTTAAGGACCTGGGTATATAGGTAGATTCAGCTATGAGTTTTTTTCAATCATATCAACCAATTGGCTAATGATAATTATAGAACTATAAAGTCTAGGAAATCAAACATAATGAAGTCATTGTTTGTTAGTCACATTAGTCCGAAACTTGAGTATGAAATAACAATATGGAAACCCTATAGAAATACAAGCATGAATAAACTGGAAAGAGTACAGTGGAAATATACCAAGGGCATCCATAGATGTGAAAATCTAAGTTATTATGAAAGACTAAAATATCTGAACTTGTACAGTGTCTCTTACAGATATTTGAGAGGAGATCTTATTCAGGTACACATGGCATTTTAGGACGACTACCTCTGGGAATGTTTGGGGTTATCAAAATGTACAAAAGAATCATCAGATAACCTACGTAGAAGATTCTATAGGAATGACAAGTGTACTAATCGGTTCTCTGACAGAGTAGCTGATGCTTGGAACAGACTACCAAATTACATTAAAGCAAGTACTAGTTTAGATATTTTTAAGAACAGCCTGGACATTTATTATGGGAACAAATGTTTTGGTATATTGGCAAGCTAGAAGGGCATTAATGCCCATGCTTGAAACATTTGTATGTATGTATGCATGTATCTATCTGCATTTGTGATGTTGAATTGGTAATTGTACCTTTGACTTATATTGGTCTTAAGACAGTTAGACAGTTGATAACATACAACATTTTGTGCATCAGTATTCTAATGATCTTGTGGGGGTTGTGAAGTCTGAAACTGAAATGTGTCCATTACTTTCTAACTTCTTTCATTAATGATTTTTCAGTACAAACGCGTGATGCTAAAGTGAAAACATTCGGTGATCAGCAGTACTTTTGAGAGGTATCAGTGTGTGAATCTTTGATGCATGAGGCGTACTACATGATAATGGACTCATATAAGTCACATAAGTCTCTGCTGTCACATGTTAAAATCATTTCTGTGCAAATCTCCCTCCTTTTACTTGCTTACATTATCAAGTAACAACATACAAGAATATGACATTTATTTGTATTATTACACAATACACTTTAAGTTCAACACTTACCTTGTAAATCCAGTAGTTGCAACAGTTTTACTCTGTCACATGCTTGGAGAATTCAGCCATTACAAGGGTAGGTAAAGGTTGTGAGCTTTGCCTGGCATCAATGTTACTATATGTATGTGTGTACATGGAAGGTTTTAGGCTCCTAGGTGGTTAATGAGTGTGCTATGTGTTGCCTCTTAGCCATTGTGAGGGCATATTGAATGTGTCTACATCTGCCTACACCCACATTGGCTGCTGGTTCCCCCTCTGACTCCTCACCTACATGTGGCTGTGGTGACTTTGCCATTGGGGGTGGGATGTGTGCCCCTTCCCCTTGTTGACCCTGCTGAAGTTGTTTTCTGAGGATGATGTTGTAAAGCATGGCACAGATGGTGAAGATAAAAGTACATGTACGTGGATTGTACTGCAGGGCTCCATCAGATGTATCAAGGCAGCGAAACCATGACTTTAGCAGCCCAAACACACACTCTATGATATTTCTGGTTTGAGTGTGTGCCTCATTATGACATTCATCAGCAGGTGTGTGTGCATTTCTGATGGGCATCATCAGCCATGGTTCGAGTGCATAACCTGCATCCCCCAGTAAATGACCCTGTGGAATATCACCCCTAGTGAACATCTGATACAGTTGGGAGGTGCGCCAGATAGATGAGTCATAGTAACTGCCTGGGTTGCCAGCACACACATTCATGATGATTCCCTTAGCATTACACACAATGTGGCAGTTAAGAGTGGACGTCTTTCTATTTAAGTACAGCCTTCCCTGTTCCCCAGGCTGTGCCCTAATTTCTACATGTATGCAATCTATGGCACCCAGTACTTCAGGGTAGTGTGCTACAGGACAGAACCCCTGCATGTTTCTTGCCCTATCCTCAGGAATATGGAGAAAATATATGTGGTCACTGGCATGTTGGAGCACAGCATTCAGGAATTGATGGAGGATCCTGGGTGCTGATACCTGTGACACCCTTAGCATGTCCCCTGTTGGTCCGTAAAAGGTACCTGTAGCTAAAATTCTAAGTCCTGCACATACCTTTGTCTCCACTGGTATGGGTTCCCCTCAGTTTGTCCTGGCTCTGAGTTGAGGACAACAAAGGTTACAGAGTTCCTGTACTGTGTCTCTATCTACCCTGTAGCGCTCTACAATTTCCACCTCATGCAGATTGTGATAAGTTAAACGAGGTCTAATAATTCTTCTCCTTCTTGGACTTGGTCTATCAGCAGCAGCAGCAGTGTAGACTTCAGCCTGTTGCACATACAAATTAATTAAAGCAACAGCAGCCCCTAACATTCTTTCTGTGTAGACTCCTTTCTGTGGCTGTATTCCAATAGGTTTTGGAATTTGCAGGGAAAACAAGCACTGAGTCTGCATAGTCTTTACAGCTTGTTGAATAGCTCCTCCATCTTGGATTGGTTGATTAACATACAGTTCAACTGCATATGCTGTAATTAGCATGCCACAGTATTTACCTTGTTTGTGTGACTCTACTCACCGTGTAGAGCCACTTACTGAATCTAAAACAGTGTTCTACTGTATAAGCGCCATGACATAAACGTGGAGTAAATGGACCATGTAGGCTTTATTGAATCTGGCCACTAGTCTAAATAAAAACAAATACTTTGCAAAACTGTTAAAATGCTTGAACGTAGTTACTATGCAAGCTGTCCATAAGCCTAGTCCAATTTTCACATTGTACCAGACCAGTGTCTGTTTAAGTGCCTTGCTCAGCATCTCACATCAGGCAAATATAATTTGAGGGAATCAAACATTGTTCTACAGGGGAAAAAAAGTCCATTAACATCTCTTAGCCACAATCATAGGTTCATAGGTTCATAAGATGATACTAGGCTATTGGCCCGGAGGCACTTATAAGCCCAGCCAAGAATTTCATCCATGTTCCCACAAAGTCAGCACCTGCCTTCAATGTCCAGCAGGGACACAGGTGGGATCCCAGGGGTATATTTTCCGTTTCCCATCCAGTCATCCAGGTTCTCTTAAAGAGGGCATGTGAGGTACACTGCTTGACATGGAGAGGAAGTCTAATCCACAGATGGGGGAGTCGTTGGGACACAAATCTATCTTACCCACAAGTTCTACTAATGTCACAGACCAAGTTGAGATCTTGCATGCAGGTTGTGTGGGTGGAGTTTGAATTACACATATGCAGCAACTCCATCAAGGCTGGGTCTGAGATGGCCTTGTATGCCAGACACAGGTCACCTGTGAGCAGTCTGTATGAGATTAAGTAGAGGGACAGGGCTTTTAGCCAATCTGTGGAGGATAGGTGTTTGAGACCCTGGATCCTCCTGGTCAGGAACCTCTGTGGTCACTCCAACTGCTGCATGTGTTTGGCTTCACAAGGTACATGCCGAAGGGGGCATTGTACTCGATAATGGGTCTGATAAGGGAGGAGTACAGGGATGTTATGACCTCCTTGTTTCTGGTTGAGATACCCTTACTTATGAGGTGGGCCATGTAGAAATCCGTCCATACAATGGAGGCAACATGGTGGTCAAAAGTTAGATTGTAATCAACCTGGGTCCACAATTCCCTCCCGACTGATTGTGTGCTTAGTACATTGTTATTAATGTGATAATTAGTGGGGACACCATTTTCTCCAAACGGGATGATGCATTTCTTGGCATTCAGTTTGAGGTCATGCTTCTGGCACCGGTCATTAGTTTGGTTAATACCCTCTTTAAGGATGTTCGCATCACTAGGGGAATTTATGACAGTGCCCAGCTTGCAGTCATCTGCAAACTTGGTCAGCCACAAACCACTGATTTTGGCTTGCACCTCAGAAAAGTATATCCCAAACCTCTGAAATAATTGCTAATCAAAGCCAGTGATGGCTGTACAAGGGATTGAACCTAGACCTATCTACATGTGAAGCAGGTATGATAACCACTACCACAGAACCCACTTCAGGTCTGATTATAGAGATGTTTTCCTGTTAAAATATTATATGTACTTTTATGGCTAAAAACACACCAAGCAAGTTACTGTTCAGTTTTCATGGGTAAAGAAAACTGCTGTCAGAGGAGAATGTTTTAATGCAAGAAGTCTTTATTTTTGCACTCCGACAAGCTAGTTTTGAGCCACTCAAAAGGTTATTGCAGCCACAGTACTTGTGATTTAAACTAATATGTTACACCTGTTCCTTAATATAATAGAAAAATCCTAATTCGAAGTACTGTTATCCAATACTTTATCAGTAAAGCAGTCATATGTTGGGATATCTATCAAGGATCTTAGTATATGTACATACTAAAAGGAACACAAGCTGAGGTTTTTGGCCTTATTGTTATTTTGGGGTGATAAATTAGAAGAAGAAGACAAAGGCCTGAGTTGGTTAAGAAGATTCTAGAAAGCCGAGCTGCACCTGAAGACATTTCTGAGACATCCACAGATACTAAAACAGACATAGCATTAAAACTCATGTACTCCAGTTATGCATTGCTTTATGGTCCCTATCGGTATGTCCCACAGGATTAGATAGAGAGAGAACCTCATAAAATTACTAGTGGGTTACCACAAATTTGAAAGATACAAACCTTTTCATCGGTTTATAACAGTACAAAGAAGATATACAACTGATACTGATTAAATGTCATGGCATTTTTTTAAATATTAGACCACACAGAAATCTGGCAGAATTACCCTGTGTTTGTATAATGACTGGGCCAATTCAAAGAGTTAAAAGAATAGGCATCTTCTAATGTATTAATAAGAAACAATAACAGCTACAATTGGGACCGATTAAATGTACTGGCATAGCATTCTGAAAACATTAGGTCAAACAAAATTCTGACTAAATTACCTTGTTCTGAATTGTTAAACCTTTTTTAAATATCTCTTTAGTCCTCTAATTCTTAAGACTGTTCCGTAGTTTATTGACAACATGTGCAAGTAACCAGATGTGCTCTGGAAATCCTTTGTGTAATTATAGATGAAGGGACATAAAAACATGAGCTTTAAGCACCTCACTGGAGAGTCTAAGACTAACATTTTTCAGAGAATGGAGAAGCTTGTTAATATCATGTTAGGTAGAACGTCTAATAGAAGCTATTGAAGGATAAAGCAACAACACAGGAAATATACAAGCTTTAATGTTAGAACACCCCAAATGAAAATCAAAATAAATACCACAGTTAATTCAGAAAGACTTGAACTGTAGCCAAGATGGGATCATTAAAGTCAGAACACCCCAAATGAAAATCAAAATAAATACCGCAGTTAATTCAGAAAGACTTGAACTGTAGCCAAGACGGGGTCAATGTCCCATCTGCTGGCCCACACTAAAATGGATATCCTCTTTATATAATAATTTGCTCCAAGAGATGACCTATAAGAAATAAACAGAATCTCTGAATCCACTGATTTACCCACAGTCCAGGCAGTGTCTAACTAAGAAGGCAAAACAGCTGGTTGTTTTCATGGCTTAGTTTTGTGGAATGACTGAAAATCTTTGAACCTTAACTGAAGACTGAGCATGACCTAGAGAAATTAACGGCTACAGATATAGGTTGTCTATTATTTTTTTCATCCTATTTTTGATCCTATTAAATGTGTTGTTTTTAATTACCACTTACATAATCATAACATTTCCATTACTTACCTAGCAACCCATACTACGAAACATATGCAACCTTTGTTAAATCCCCAGCTATGTACCTCAGGTAGAGCATTATACAGTACCACTACTTTAATTAGCAGTCATCCACTCCTCTTGTTCTTATAACAGATATTACATTTACAGATTTTTGCAATTATAATACCCTACAAAAGTAACTAAGACCATAAGAAGTAGAGTATCTAATTTCTGTGTCTGAAAAGGACAGATTCATTCCCAGTTTCAGAATTATACTTTCAGTAATCTAATTTTTCCAAAGGGGAGTTAGAATCACCCAGTTCTCTTATCAAAAACGTCATCCTGTCAATACATGACTTAGAATTTACCTTACCATCCCATCTAGTTCTTTATTTTGCATCTAAAGTTTCGAGAGTATTAAGGACTGGGCAGACTTCTCTTGTATGACATTAATCGGCCTGTGTCAGATATCCCTTGTACTCAGTGTGTTACAAACTTAGCCTCAGTCAGATATTCCTAGGATGCAATATGGTATCAATTTAGCCTATGTCAGATATTCCTTGGACGTAGTGTGGTCAAAATTTAGCTTGCGCCAGATGTCCCTTGGACTCGGTGTGGTACAAATTTAGCTTGGGTCAGAAATCTCTTGTACTCAGTGTAATGCAAATTTAGCCTGGGTCAGACATCCCTTGCACTCAGTGCAGTACAAATTTATCCTGTATCTCACATCCCTTGGACTCAATGTGATATAAATTCAGCTATGTCAGATATCCCTTGGTCTTAGTGTGGTATAAATTTAGCTTGGGCCACACATCCCTTGGACTCAGTGTGGTAAAAATTTAGCCTGTGACAGACATCCCTTGTGTTCAGTACAGTACAAATATAGCCTGGGTTAGACATCTTTTGGACTCAGTGTGGTACAAATGTATCCTCCATCAGATATCCCATGTACTCAATATGCTATACATTTAGCTTCCTTGTAGTCATTGTGGTGCAAATTAGCTGGGTCAGACATCCCTTTGTTTAGTTTGTTAAAGCTATTGTCAGACTTCACTTGGATTCAGTGTGACAGAAACTTAAGCCAAACCAAAACAGACCATGCAGGTTTTTGCTCAGTCCAGTGTTTTCACTGTCTTCACTTTGATATTAAACCAAACTGTCACTAAATGAATGAGAAATTCCACAAACCCTTCATTAGCACCACTTCCCTGTCCAAACTAATATACAGCTCTAATTAATCATAAGCTTCTAAGAAAAAACTCTCTTATAACTAGCAACTGATACTCTACATCATTTCATCCACAGAAATAAAAAAAAAGTCATGAAACAAAGAATGAGGAACATGTTATACTCTGCTTTCTAGAAACTTACAAAACTATGAGACAAATTATGAAATGCATTATTAATATTTATAGTCTACATCTATGTCTTTGCTATGTGATCTTTTACTTAAAAATCAAGGGTCACGCAGATGATGTCCTACATTCCATTCCTTAATATCAGCCTATTATGAGTCGTGAATTACAATCTCAGGTATGGAGGATGGTAATTATGCCCTGATATCCAGAAAAATACAAATTAATTAACAGCTTCTATAACATGCGACCCAGTCTTAACAAATGTTAAGTAGCCCCTGCTTCAGTTGCTAAGATCAGGTATCATGCTGGGCAGTTAAATCCACCAGTGCTGACCAGCAAACAACAGTGGCAGAATTAAAAACATATTTCTTTCTGTCTGCTGTCTGTCCTGATAATGAGCCCCTGACTTTGTGTAGCATAAGACAGCGTGTTGCTGCCTTTCTGATAGTGCTTGCTACCTGCTTTATGGCTTCAAAAGCTGTCAAAACACTTAGCATTTTTTTTTCCTTTGGCTAGTAGTAAATGCAACAAATAAAACTCCATGCACTATAAATAATTATGACTGGGTCTCCGATTATAACCAGCTTTATGTGTTCTTGGAATGGCTGCCAAAATTTGCCTCCCGAGGTTCACTGACAAGGTAAATTTTTTGGCATTCATGTCTCAAAAGCATAATAAGCTGGTTATAATCAGAGAGCTGATAATAATCATCTAACTTTCTTGTAATTATTATTTCACAGAGCTTTTCATCTTGGGCCTACACTGAAAAGGGACAACATTTCTTGTAATTATTATTTCACGGAGCTTTTCATCTTGGGCCTACACTGAAAAGGGACAACATGACGGTCAGGCAGTCTTTCTCAGTCAACAAAGCAAATAAATTATTGCACCAATCACATTTTTTGACAGCATAGTAAACAACTCATATTTTTTTTCTGTTAATTTTGCATACATTTATATACATACAAAAAAATCAAACCAAAAACATTAGTAAGGAAATGGAAACTTGGAATTCTGGTATGTTGTGGAAAGAATCTGTTTGCATTTTTCCACCAGTATGCTAATGATTGGCAGCAGATTTTTATGTGCCGAGTTGCCGGCTCTGACGCACAACCTTCAACGAAGGTACGCCCATTCACGCATGTCTCCACGCAGAAGACACTCTAACTGAGAATCGAACAGGACAACATCTTACTGTGAGGCGACAATGCTACCGCAGCACCACCATGTTGTGAATCTGTGAAATTCATTAATTAGAATGAATGATCACAACTGTATCTAATTTTGTATGATGGACAAATATAAAGGTTAACTTGCTCAAAAAGAAGGCTTCGTTTAAGCCAGCAACCAAAGGCATAACAATTTATCTTTTTTTAGCTCATCAACTTATCTTGTATATATTTATATGATGTAAAGTATGTGTAACAATGATTTAAGTGTAATTTAGATGGCAAGAATCTCTCCATTGTTGTGGCATACATTTTTGGTAAAAAAACAGCAGTGTCCATTACAGTTGATACTGGGATGGAGAAATGTGTAACTGAAATGTGGCGTTAAATAACACAAGTGATTTCACATAATCAGAACACATGACTTGCAGTAATAGCTGTAGTTGTCTGTGTCCAGTGCTCTCACAAGTGTGGGCAGTCTCATAGGGTATGTTCCCATAAACTGTTACATGGGATTCTCAGCTCTAAATTATGCTATGGCATACATCAGTAAAAATAATAATTAGAAATCTCAAAAACATTTAGTTTGAACACTAATTCGAAGAAAATGCAGAAAATGGTATAATATGAATAATTAGCCACAGATTTTTTTTTCCCTAGAAAACAAATTCCTGAAACCTCCCTTCAGGAAACAGAAACCTTAATGTTAATGCTGCACATGATGCAGCCATAATCCAAGTCCAAAAACTCGTTAACACTAAACTGATTGAATTATGCAAGTATTACAACAATCACGTTTGATCCAGTAGTACTCTATTCGATGTGTTGTTCTCATCAATTATTGTTTGTTATAACATTCACAAAAAATGAATTTGATCAAATTATTTCTTGAACAAAATTTCTCTTAACAAGTAACCTATTCATCAATAGAGCCTTAAACATTTGCAGACAGTCTCCAGTACGCTGAGGCAAATGTAATGTTAAAAGCCTGCAGCAATATCACCATATGGTTTGAATTATTTTGCTGGACGTCTGCAGCAATATCACCATATCATTTGAATTATTTTGCTGGACATCTGTGCTACCTAGTTGCATGAAAACTGGCTCAAAATATTGGTCACTGTTGATGCGACACCCCAAACCCCATGTGCAAAAATTGGAAAATGGGAATTATGGATGGATGGATGGATGAGTGGATGGCTGAATGGATCTATGCCGCAGAAAATAATTCTTAAATCTCAAGTTTCTCCCTGCTCTTTGCACAGCAAAAGGCAAATAACTTAAGAAATTTAAATGAACCAGCCTTTATACTTGCTATGCACCAATAAACTGTAGAACAGTAGTTTTATTTGAATTCGATATTATCTGCAACTTAGACAGCCTTTTGCTGAAGCTGATGAACATGAAGACATGGCTTTTTTTGATGACAGGTGTTAAATTATCTGATCCACAGGCGTGATATGACAACAGACAGAAGACACAGTGCCTAAGATGTTTAGATCACCACAGATTGATTATGATTGTTAACTCATAAAAACAGAAATGCCAGCAATCTAATACTTTAATTATGGAAAGGCATTAATTAGTTCTTTAAGTGTAATAGTAATAACACTACACATGGTGAGGAATTTTGCATGCCTGGGTGAGGCTGTAAGGTCCACATCATTAATTTACTAAATGGAAGCATAACTTTTCCCTAAATCACAAACACTGAATACTTTGTAAAAGCTGTATACAGAGACATGCCTAATCTCTATCTCTCTCTCTCTCTCTCATGGATTTGTTGGACTCTTCCAAAATAAAATAGCTTTTGTAGGATATATTAGCAGCAATGGAAATCTCAATCTACTCAGCTAAGCTTTTACTATATCCTTTTTATAACAGATGAAGTTTAAATAACCATACCATCTGCACTCCTTCTGTGTAGCATAGCAGATTTCTCCTAGCCTAGTTGAGATACCATATGAATTTCAGTTACATTTTAATAGATTTTGATAACTGAATGTGCAATGTCTATGTTTATTAAAGTATGTAAATGATTTTGGACAGTCGCGCAATTTTTTAATGGCCATTTTTTGCTCTATTAGTACTTATCAGCTAGTCCACTTCTGTATTAACTGTTGGTCTGAGATGAGCATATTTATATATTGTCTTGGCTACTTGTGCAGGATTTCATTTGTGTAGTCTAAAAGAAAAAATAAATCTTTACCTTTGTCCAGTGAAAAGGATGACTGAAAAGTAATGGGGTCGCCACAGCGGAACTCCGGTTCCGCTAATGATTGGTAGTTGATTTTTACGTGCCGAGTTACCAGCCCTGACGCACAACCTTCAACAAAGGCATGCCCATTCACGCATGTCTCCACGCAGAAGATGCTCTAGATGGGAATCGAACAGTGTCTAACTGTGAGTCGACAACGCTACCACAGCACAACCACCACGGGTAATTGAAGTAACAAATGAAAATAATGTCCTAAGGCCAGTGGTTTAGACTTGCATGCCACATTATGGAATACCTATGCAATGCAACATGCCTTATTTATAAATTAAAACAGAAAAATGCTGAAAATTCTATACATTTCACTTAACGCCATGGTGACCGGAGTATAAGTATCATTCTGATTCATTCAGTAGATACTCCAGGCATCACAAAGATTGCAGGGAACAGCTGGAAAACTCTTTGGGGTAATGCAGAGTTAAACTTATTAAGTGAGGCACCCACGTTTATAAAGAAAAAAGCTGCAGAAAAAAATACTTTTTTAGAAAAGGATGATATTGCGATAGTGACAAGGTTTCAGAAAAGGGCTACTGTTACTTGTTATAATTAGAAGCAATGTCATTTTATTGTTTCATCACTGTTTTTCAAGTTCAAAACATTGATCAAAGTTCTCAGTATTAATGACTTGTATACATGCAAATCTGAGCGTATTTAATTATGTTCCCTGTCCAGTGTTTTACGTTTGAAAAACTATAAGAAGTTTTAGTGAGAGGATTTATGGACATGTTCAAGCTATAAAAAATGAATGAAAATACTGTGGTAGTAAAACATTCAATCAATTGTGTTTCATTCAAAAAGTTTGCTTTCTCTGTAACTGAGAGTTTAAATCTAGGTTTTAGAGGAGGTGATGTCAACACTGGTTTAGAATGTAGGGAATTGCATTGGGTAAGGCTATTAGATGCAGGGAGAAGTCCAGGTCTCAATGGATGTGTGAATATAAAAGTGAGTAAAAGAAAAAAGAAATACACAATTGTTTATAACATAATTGTTATTTTATTGGTTTCTGTTCATGTCATGTGACTAAGACACTGTGATTAATTTTTTATAACATTTGTTATTTTATTGGTTTCTGTTCATGTCATGTGACTAAGACACTGTGATTAATTTTTTATAACATTTGTTATTTTATTGGTTTCTGTTCATGTCATGTGACTAAGACATTGTGATTAACTGAAAGATTGCGTTGTGACATCAGTGTGCTTTTGCTATTTATTCAGCTCACTCAGAATATGAGGCATTTTCTGAAGTAGCCTTGAGTATTAAAAAGACAAAAGTGCTACAATCTAAGTATACAGTGCTTTTTTCTGTTGTTTTGGTTTTATACAATAGCTGCCTTATGTTTTATATTTTATTTACTTATTTATTTGCAGTGATCCCCCCTCTTTGATGGCCAAATCTCCTTCCCAATACTCAGTTATCCCCCTTTTTTCCTTCTGGGGTAAAAGCCCTTTAACCTATTACTTCCCCTGAAGGCAATAGTTGAGTCAGCTGGGAGTAGTGGCGTCATCTCTACTGAGACTGGCATTTTTCCTTAAGGCCATATCATAGAAGGTGTTTGAGTACAGTGGGCCTTCATGATGTATATATCCACCTCTGAGCATATAAAAGCAAAAAGAGCGTTGTTCGTAAATAAACGCCTCAGTGTCTTTGGGAATTCAACTCTACCATGGCACCACACCAATCCAGTACTCCTTCTATCTTATAAACAAATTCACAAATGAAAATGTAAAAAAATGTAAAAAAAGAATTTATTATAACCAAAGAGAACGCTAAAACTGGTTAAGCGCTTTCACTTGATAGCAACAAGCTTCATCAGAACACCATATTGAATTAAACAACCGTTTAAATAACATTTTTGGCGCCAATTTGATAAGAATTCTGAAAAATTTTAAAGAAGTACACACTTATAACAATTAATAAAACACTAATAAAAATAGATAGATGAATAAATAAATAAATAAATCCAACACAGATATATACATGCTTTACAAATTAATTAATGGACAACTGGCATATAATATTAGTTGATCAAGACATAGCTCCTATATTAGGGGGTTTCCCCAGATTTATATATAAGGTAGGTATCAATATAAAATCTATTCTAGAAAAGGGTATAACTATTAAGAAGACCACATATAATAACACTGCCAAATGTGGTGCATGTAAACAATGTCACACTATATTTCAAGGAAATAAGGTGACATTGAATAATTATAAACACACCAGTATTAATTTTCGTGGGGGTAATTGTCTTACTAAAATGGTGGTTTATATTGCGATCTGCAGGACTTGTTCAGGGTTCTACATAGGTAAGACCCAAAGGAGTTATTCTCATCTTTACAGCATTAGAAAAAAAGATGAAAAAAAATGCTTTGTATAGGCATATTAAGCAGTATGGTGAAAATCATTTTTTTAATTTTGGTATAGTGGATATGGTGCAAATTAATAGTAGAGGAGGCGATTTCAATAGCTTGCTACTTTATAAAGAATTATGGTGGCAAATTTACACGGATGCCTCAGTTACACCAGGCTTGAATGATACCATATCTATTAAACCTTACTTGGCTTTAAAATGAACTAATATCTGTACAATAGAACAACAGTTTTGGCGTTCTCTTTGGTTATAATAAATTCTTTTTTTTACATTTTTTTACATTTTCATTTGTGAATTTGTTTATAAGATAGAAGGAGTACTGGATTGGTGTGGTGCCGTGGTAGAGTTGAATTCCCAAAGACACTGAGGCGTTTATTTACGAACAGCGCTCTTTTTGCTTTTGTTCTGTTCTGGGTTTCTTGGTTGCTGCACTGTTCGTGGATTCAGCGTACCTCTGAGCATATATAACAAAACGGCCTGCTATTCTTGTAGGTAGCACTCCTGCATTATCCCAGGTGTCCAACAGGGGTTGCACAATGAAAGTGTGCTCGGGCATAGACCCCATACTCCTGGAGAGGAATGAGCCCACTCAGTCACGTCATTCCTCTTCTCACCCCTACTTGTTCCAAAAAGGTGCAGAAACTGCTAATCAGTCTGAAACTGGCTATATAATAGTCAGGGCTTTTCTTCTCATTGTGATCTTAGCTGACGTCAGGATGCTATATAATGTGAAAAATCTTTTCTGCATATGCCTATAAGGTTGCTGTTTGATATTTTCTGGGGAAGGTTGAACAAATTAGGTTTGACACACTCCCTGGTCCATCCACAAGGATTAGCTTTAACATAGCAAAGATACCTTCTGAGTGACATGGTTCTTAGTTTTATAAAGTTGGTACCATAAAGTCATGAATCTTCCACTGAATTGATGTTCTGTGACTGGCCTAATTTCATACAATTTGGTTATTTCTCACCTGGATTTTCTTGTTCCAATAGACTCCCACATTATGAGATCCAAACTAGGGTCAGGAATTATGTCAAACATGGCTTTACTGAATTCATTCCATCACAGCTTGGGGGATTTTTGACCTACCATGGACCTTCCTTTTATGAGTAAGATTACTAAAGAAAGTTAGCAGTCAAGTGAAATATTTTTTAAAAGTCCTCATAACTTCCCAAGTCCATTCCAGCCTGGATTTAAGAATTGTCCCAGCATTCACACAGCCTTTGCTAGGAATGTTAAGGAACAGCTGCTTGTTGTAAGAGATTGACAATTCTCTTACCTGGCTTCATCTCTCAGCTGTTTTACATCATCGAGCATGGCATCCTTTTGGACTACCTGACATTCCATTATGTTTTTTTACTCCACAGTTTTTTTTTTTTGTTTGTTTTTGTTGTTGACTTTTCTGCTTCCTTCTAGGATGCAGGCACAGTGACGTTTAGGATTAAACTCATCTTCTAAACATTTTATGTTGTAATCAGTTTAATGGGGCTGTGTAGCAAGAACCTCATTAGTGAAGATGCAAAAACTTTCACTGGAAAAGTATTTTCTGAGTTGGGTGTGACATTTCATTCAATTAACACCAGTATACACTTATAGGTTCATAGGTTCATAGGTAGGTACTAGGCTATTAGCCCTACGGCCTATATAAGCCTAGCCAAAAATGGACCCTGGCTTTCGCCACCCAAGAAAATTATTTTCCTGTGCCCCTGTCTAGCAGAGCCATAGAGGTGATCCCCAGGGTGAATTTCCTATTTCCCATCCAATCATCAAGATTTTTCTTGAAGAGTGCTAATGAGGAGCTTTGTTTGACATAGATAGGTAGTTTGTTTTAGAGTATGGGAAGTCTCTGGGACAGGAATCTATCCCTCCAGCATGTTCTGTTTATTGTGGTGACAAGGTTTAGGTCCCTAGAGTGTGTAGCTCTGAGGGATTGGGATTACTTTAAGTGGAGCATGTCCAACAGCTCTGGGTTTGACATAGCTTTGTATGTTAGGCAGAGATCGCCTCTCAGTAGGCGATACGTGATGGAGTAAAGCTGGAGTTTTTTGAGACGGTCTGTGTACAGCATTTGTTTGAGGCCGGTAATCCTTTTTGTGAGGTATTTCTGTGGCCTTTCCAGTTGTTGTAGATGTCTTGTGAGGTACATACCAAAAGGGGCGTTGTACTCTATAATGGGTCTAATGAGTGATGAGTAGAGGGGAACAATGACCTCTTTTTTTTCTGGATGAGAAACCTTTTGTGATGAGGTGTGCCACGTAGAAGGATTTCCTGACTACTGTGGTGATGTGATTATCAAATGAGAGACTACTGTCCACCTGTGTCCCAAGGTCACTTATCACACTTTCGGTGTTAAGTAGACTACCACCTATGGGGTAGCTCATGGGTTCAGAGTTTTTACCAAAGGGGATGACAATGCACTTTTTGGCATTGAGCTTGAGGCCATGGCTTTGACACCAGGCATCTGTCTCCATGAGGCCCTTTTGCAGGATGTCCACATCATTAGGAGTTTCGATTATGGCTCCTAGTTTTCAGTCATCTGCAAACTTTGTTAATCAAAGACCTTCTATGTTAGCCTGTACTTCAGAAAAGTAGATACCAAACAAGAGAGGACCCAGGACTGAACCCTGTGGTACTCCACTTGTCACTGGTCTGAAGTTGGATTTGGAGTCTGCTACTTTCACAGTGTGGGTTCTTTAAGTGAGCCAGTTGGCAACCCATCTTGTGACATAGGGATTTATACCTAGTTTAGTGAGTTTATCAATAATTCCAGAGTGGGGGATGGTGTCAAAAACCTTGGCAAGATCTAGATAGGCTGTGTGAACCACCTTATCCTCGTCTACGGCTTTGGTGACTGCTTTAAAGAAGTCTATCAGGTTTAGGAGACATGATCTACCTTTTACAAACTCAAGCTGGGTGGGGTCCAAAGTTTGGAGATTACCAATGTCTTTGCTTATACGTCCCATGATGATACGCTCCATGGCCTTGCAGATCAGGCTCGTTAGGCTAATGGGGTGATAGTTCCCGGGGTCCATGGTGGCTCCCCCTTTGTGGAGTGGGATAACCATTGCTGTGTGCCTTTCAGTGGGCACAAAGTCTGAGGTTAGGCTATGATTGAATATGGTGCTTAAGTGGGGTGCCATTTCATTCTGTAATTCATGTAGAATGCAGCCTGGGATGTTGTCAGGTCCCATGGATGCTGTGTTCTTGGCTTTGAAGAGTGTAGTTTTTACTTGTGCAGCCGTAATTACAGGGACTTTGCATTCTTCCAGTATAGAGATGGGCCCTTTAGGGAGTGAGCGGAGGGTAAAGTTAGCACTGAACCTATCTGCCAAGATGTTGGCAATATCAGTTGGTTCTGTATAATTAGTGCCATTGTGCTGTAACTCATAGCAGATCTGAGTGTTGCCATTGAGATTCTTGACATAGCTATAGAATGCTTTGTGGTTGTCTTTAGAATCAGTGGCGATTTTGTTTTCGTAACTAGCTTTGGAGGATTTTATGAGGGATCTCATCTTCTTACTGAGGCTAACCGGAGAGTTCTTCCAATCATGGGATTTTACTCTTTTTTGCAAATGTTTCTTTCTTCTGTTGTAGTGTTTGTTTATGGCAGGGGACCACCAGATTGGCTTCCTATTTTTGGAGGATAGTATCTTGGTTCTGTTAGGGACAGTACGATTCATGCACTTGTGTAAATGCTTATAAAATACATTTGTGGAGGATTCAGTAGTTGTACCTCTATTGTCCATCGCATGGGTGTCATGAAGTTTGCCACTTCTGTCTTAACAGGCATGAAGCTGGCTTTGGAGAAATGTTTTATGGTGGTTTCCCTAATGGAGGGTGGGGGTGGGATGTGGATGTCTAGGGTGATTAGATTGTGGTTGGATCTGACCAATGAGAAATTGACCTCTGGTGTGGAACATCGGTCACACATGTTGGTAATGACCAGATCTAGGATATTGTTGCCCCTGGTGGGGGTGTGGATAAGTTGATGCAAGGCATAGTAATTTATGAATTCCAGAAAACGTTGAGCAAAAGAGTTGGTATATGACTAGTTTTCCCAGTTAATGGTGGGGTAGTTGAAATTGCCCATTATTAGGGTGTCGGGTTGTACCCTAATATTTTCCAGTGTATCAAGAAATGAGGAGCGGGAATCCTGGGGCATGGTGGAGGAGCTGTAGCAAGTTACAGTTTGGATTGCATTCTTGCCCAGAGTTAGTTGCACTTGGATAATCTCAGATGCATTATGCTGAGCAACTAGCCTGGAGGTGTGGATATCCTTAATGAATATGGACAAGCCTCTGCCTTTAGTGTTTTGGTCCAGGTTAGGTGGCCGAAAGGTGTGGAATGAATTTTAGCCTGGTAATGCAGGGGTGCTTTCTGGAGCCTTGAACCAGGTCTCTGTCACTGCACAGATGTCAATATTCTCAATTTTAAGGAGTGCCTCGAGGGAGTGCATTACTTTGATTCCTCTTTTTCTCAGATGTGCATGAAAACTCTTTCATCCTTAGATGACTAGATGCTATCTTTTTCTGGATATTGTCTAGTCAGTTGAAGCCTTATCTGTCAAGATGGAAGCTCTAACAACTCATGCAATCATGAAGGCATCTGTTTCTCTACAACTGTCTCATGTGATTATCTATGGGGGTAAGAGACTGAAATTCACAGTGAGGTTACAAAATCTTGGGCTCATTCTGGATGACCAGTGATATTTGGGGAGAACATGTTAGCTACACTTCAGTTCTGATTTCATCTAAAGAACATACCTGGATCAAGCACATTTTATCTCCTAGTAATTTGGCTGACGTTGTCATGCACTCATCCCATCTTGCCTATACTACTGCAGTTCACTCTACTTTGGGATATCTAGCACAGATCTTGTGAACCGCCATTCAGTACAGAACTTGACAGCTTTTTTAACATGATTTTTGCTTCAAAACAATAAATGTGCACCTGTGCATTCCTTGAATGTTTCTAGCACAGAAATCTATAGCTATGTTTCTTATTTCTCAGTAGGCTCATGCTTTTGAAACAATGCACACAAGAGTAGCCCTTAGTAGGTGCACCATATAATACTGTCAAATGTATCTCTCAACTTCCAAAATTTTGCAGAATGTCTCTGTGTTTGCTTCTTATTTTGCCCTGACCCTTGTTAAATTGTTGATTTACTGGCAAATCACTAAGGATTACTCTCAGTTAATAATACTAGTCATTAGGGTTTCATACTTTAGGCGTTAGAGTTTCAGAACCACAGATTCTTTATACTATTTTGCTGGTTAAATAAAAAGTTAGTCACACAAACTAGGAACATGAAAATATTTCCTGCATGCCATCATAAACTTCCGGGAGCCTACCTGGAGACTATCTGAGCCTTGTCTTGCACGGATAATAATTAGTGTTCATGGAACACGTTCATTTTTATTTATTGATTTATTGATGGATTTATGTATTTATTCCTTGCTAAATGTTTGGGCTGGTCACAGGACTCTTTCTAGGTATGACTTGGGTACAGAAGGCAGAAAGGCACAAACAAAAGATTCAAATACGATTTTCAGAGATAACACAAGAACACAAACCTTACATTGCTTGTGCATAGACTAAAACCTACTGGTGTCCCAACAGTCTAAAACCATTTAAAGTACCAAGGACTCATGCACATTTGGTAATACCTGTACAGAAATGTTTATAGAGGAAAGAGATTGGAGTTGGGAGGAGAAAGAGAAGCATGACCTGAGAACTGAAGTGAGAGTAGAAAGTTATGGAAGAAGCAGATAAAAGGAAGGAAGAGAAATAATTATTGATTACTGGAGTGGGTACTGTCATTAATCGATCAGAGCAGAAGTGTGTGTACTATTACTACTAGTACTGCTACAAATAGTACAGGAAGGCAAATTATATGATAACTTTACAAATGTACAAGAGAAGAAGTCACACTGTTACATATTAAAAATGTATAGGACTTATGGTTTATTTATGAATTCAGGATCAAGATGGTGGAGTATATCTGGGAGGTGTATAATATCCTTCACCTATTAAACAGGTGAATGTGTACATGTCTTGTAGGTGTACTTTTAAAGCAGGTTAAATCAGCTGCATGTGTAAATGTCTTGTAGGTGTATTATTAAAGCAGGTGCATTCTTCCGGTATAGAGATGGGCCCTTTAGGGGGTGGGAGGAGGGTAAAGTTAGCACTGAACCCATCTGCCAGGATGTTGGCAATATCAGTTGGTTCTGTATATTTAGTGCCATTGTGCTGTAACTCACAGCAGATCTGAGTGTTGCCATTGAGATTCTTGACATAGCTATAGAATGCTTTGTGGTTGTCTTTAGAATCAGTGGCGATTTTGTTTTCGTAACTAGCTTTGGAGGATTTTATCAGGGATCGCAGCTTCTTACTGAGGCTAACCAGGGAGTTTTTCCAATCATGGGATTTTACTCTTTTTTGCAACAGTTTCTTTCTTCTGTTGTAGAGTTTGTTTGTAGCAGGGGACCACCAGATTGGCTTCCTTTTTTTGGAGGATAGCATCTTGGTTCTGTTAGGGGAAGTATGATCCATTCTCTTGTGTAAGTGCTTATAAAATGCATTTGTGTAGGATTCAGCAGTCGTACCTCTATTGTCCATCTGCATGGGTGTCATGAAGTTTGCCACTTCTGTCTTAACAGGCATGAAGCTGACTTTGGAGAAATGTTTTACAGTGGTTTCCCTAATGGGGGGATGGGGGCGGGATGTGGATGTCTAGGGTGATTAGCTTGTGGTCAGATCTGACCAACGAGGAATTGACCTCTGGTGTGGAACACCGGTCGCACATGTTGGTAATGACCAGATCTAGGATATTGTTGCCCCTGGTGGGGGTGTGGATATGTTGATGCAAGCCATTGGAATTTATGAATTCCAGAAAACATTGAGCAAAAGAGTTGGTATATGATTAGTTTTCCCAGTTAATGGTGGGGTAGTTGAAATCGCCCATTATTAGGGTGTCAGGTTGTACCCTAATATTTTCCAGTGTATCAAGAAATGAGGAGTGGGAATCCTGGGGCATGGTGGGGGAGCTGTAGCAAGTTACAGTTTGGATTGTGGTCTTGCCCAGAGTTAGTTGCACTTGGATAATCTCGGATGCATTATGCTGAGCAACTAGCCTGGAGGTGTGGATATCCTTAATGAATATGGACAAGCCTATGCCTTTAGGGTTTCGGTCCAGGTTAGGTTGCCTAAAGGTGTGGTATGAATTATAGCCTGGTAATGCAGGGGTGCTCTCTGGAGCCTTGAACCAGATGTTGATGTTCTCCATTTTAAGGAGTGCCTCGAGGGAGTGCATTACATTGATTCCTCTTTTTCTCAGATGTGCATGGAAACTCTTTCATCCTTAGATGACTAGATGCTATCTTTTTCTGGATATTGTCTAGTCAGTTGAAGCCTTATCTGTCAAGATGGAAGCTCTAACAACTCGTGCAATCATGATGGCATCTGTTTCTCTACAACTGTCTCATGTGATTATCTATGGGGGTAAGAGACTGAAATTCACAGTGAGGCTACAAAATCTTGGGCTCATTCTGGATGACCAGTGATATTTGGGGGGAACATGTTAGCTACACTTCAGTTCTGATTTCATCTAAAGAACATACCTGGATCAAGCACATTTTATCTCCTAGTAATTTGGCTGACGTTGTCATGCACTCATCCCATCTTGCCTATACTACTGCAGTTCACTCTACTTTGGGATATCTAGCACAGATCTTGAGAACCGCCATTCAGTACAGAACTTGACAGCTTTTTTAACATGATTTTTGCTTCAAAACAATAAACATGCACCTGTGCATTCCTTGAATGTTTATAGCTCAGAAATCTATAGCTATTTTTTCTTATTTCTCAGTAGGCTCATGCTTTTGAGACAATGCACACAAGAGTAGCCCTTAGTAGGTGCGCCATATAATACTGTCAAATGTATCTCTCAACTTCCAAAATTTTGCAGAATGTCTCTGAGTTTGCTTCTTATTTTGCCCTGACCCTTGTTAAATTATTGATTTACAGGTAAATCACTAAGGATTACTCTCAGTTAATACTAGTCATTAGGGTTTCATACTTTAGGCATTAGAGTTTCAGAACCACTGATTCTTTATACTATTTTGCTGATTAAATAAAAAGTTAGTCACACAAACTGGGAACATGAAAATATTTCCTGCATGCCATCATAAACTTCCGGGAGCCTACCTGGAGACTATCTGAGCCTTGTCCTGCAAGGATAATAATTAGTGTTCATGGAACACGTTCATTTTTATTTATTGATTGATTTATGTATTTATTCCTTGCTAACTGTTTGGGCTGGTCACAGGACTCTTTCTAGGTATGACTTGGGTACAGAAGGCAGAAAGGCACAAACAAAAGATTCAACTACGATTTTCAGAGATAACACAAGAACACACACCTTACATTGCTTGTGCATAGACTAAAACCTACTGGTGTCCAACAGTCTAAAACCATTTAAAGTACCAAGGACTCATGCACATTTGGTAATACCTGTACAGAAATGTTTATAGAGGAAAGAGATTGGAGTTGGGAGAAGAAAGAGAAGCATGACCTGAGAACTGAAGTGAGAGTAGAAAGTTATGGAAAAAGCAGATAAAAGGAAGGAAGAAAAATAATTATTGATTACTGGAGTGGGTAATGTCATTAATCGATCAGAGCAGAAGAGTGTGTGTACTATTACTACTAGTACTGCTACAAATAGTACAGGAAGGCAAATTATAAGATAACTTTACAAATGTACAAGAGAAGAAGTCACACTGTTACATATTAAAAATGTATAGGACTTATGGTTTATTTATGAATTCAGGATCAAGATGGTGGAGTATATCTGGGAGGTGTATATTATCTTTCACCTATCAAGCAGGTGAATGTGTACGTGTCTTGTAGGTGTACTATTAAAGCAGGTTAAAGCAGCTGCATGTGTACATGTCTTGTAGGTGTACTATTAAAGCAGGTGCATGTGTACATGTCTTGTAGGTGTACTTTTAAAGCAGGTTAAATCAGCTGCATGTGTATATGTCTTGTACGTGTACTATTAAAGTAGGTGCATGTGTACGTGTCTTGTAGGTGTACTATTAAAGCAGGTGCATGTGTATGTGTCTTGTAGGTGTACTATTAAAGCAGGTGAATGTGTATGTGTCTTGTACGTTTACTACTAAAGCAGGTGCGTGTGTACGTCTTTTGTAGATGTACTACTAAAGCAGGTGCATGTGTAAGTGTCTTGTAGGTGTATTATTAAAGCAGGTGCACGTGTATGTGTTTTGAAGGTGTACTATTAAAACAGGTGAATGTGTATGTGTCTTGAAGGTGTACTGTTAAAGTAGGTGCATGTGCACGTATCTTGAAGGTGTACTATTAAAGCAGGTGTATGTGCATGTGTCTTGTAGGTGTACTATTAAAGTAGGTGTATGTGTACGTGTCTTGTAGGTATACTATTAAAGCAGGTGCATTTGTATGTGTCTTGTAAGTGTACTATTAAAGCAGGTGCATGTGTACATGTCTTGTAGGTGTACTATTAATGCAGATGCATGTGTATGTGTCTTGTAGGTGTACTACTAAAGCAGGTGCATGTGTAAGTGTCTTGTAGGTATACTATTAAAGCAGGTGCATGTGTACTTGTCTTGTAGGTGCATTATTAAAGCAGGTGCATGTGTACTTGTCTTGTAGGTGCATTATTAAAGCAGGTGCATGTGTACGTGTCTTGTAGGTGTACTATTAAAGCAGGTGCATGTGTATGTGTCTTGTAGGCGTACTACTAAAGCAGGTGCATGTGTACGTGTCTTGTAGGTGTACTATTAAACAGGTGCATGTGTACATGTCTTGTAGGTGTACTATTAATGCAGATGCATGTGTATGTGTCTTGTAGGTGTACTATTAAAGCAGGTGCATGTGTAAGTGTCTTGTAGGTGTACTATTAATGCAGATGCATGTGTATGTGTCTTGTAGGTGTACTATTAAACAGGTGCATGTGTACATGTCTTGTAGGTGTACTATTAATGCAGATGCATGTGTATGTGTCTTGTAGGTGTACTACTAAAGCAGGTGCATGTGTAAGTGTCTTGTAGGTGTACTATTAATGCAGATGCATGTGTACGTGTCTTGTAGGTGTACTATTAAAGCAGGTGCATGTGTACTTGTCTTGTATGTGTACTATTAAAGCAAGTGCACATGCAAGTGCCTTGTAGGTGCACTATTAAAGCAGGTGCATATATACATGTCTTGTAGATGTACTATTAGTTATCTCCTGAACTGTGAGTATGCAGCAAGATACGGGAGTTT
This sequence comes from Protopterus annectens, assembly GCF_019279795.1. Classification (NCBI taxonomy): domain Eukaryota; kingdom Metazoa; phylum Chordata; order Ceratodontiformes; family Protopteridae; genus Protopterus; species Protopterus annectens. Next base: position 1,369,435,155 of record NC_056746.1, read on the forward strand.
TGCTGGGAGAGGATTCCAATTAGGAGGGACAATTTTACTAAAGGACTTTTCACCTGCGGTAATGATAAAAATAGGGTGGACAAGAGTGAGGTCATTACTGCCCTGCCTTCTGAGAGGAGTAAAGAGAGGATTGTATTTGGAGTTTATTTATGGATGGACAGAAGTAAATGTTTTAGATTAATTGAAAGTTTCTGAGAAAGAGAAGCTGGTAGAGTTTCTGGAGGATAACAAACACCAAAGCACCAACCAGCATGGGCTAAACATAAATGATCCCAGCAGACAAACTTAATTGATCTTTTTTATATTGTACAGCTTCACAAGCAAATTCCATTTATTATCCTCATAAAATGACCTCAGGAAGCCATTCATTCTACGCTCGTATCGAATACTAGTAACCTGACCTGGGGATGAAGATGAGTGATGGTTCCATAAAATGCCGAAAACGTGGCTGACATGCAGCTACCAAATGACCTGACAAGGATGCTATTAGTATCTGAACAACACAGGGTTTGGCACTGCATCATGTGCTCTTCATTTACAGTCACATAAAGCATGTTAAGCCTGTTTTCATGCAACAGTCTAAGGTTAATAGTAGAGAGAGGAGGAACCAATCTAGTACAGGGACATTATGCTTAACCCTAGCTCCCAAAAATTGCAAGGTGTTTCACTTCAGGTATAGGAATCCAGCTGCGTCCAAGGAGTTTCCGAGGGAACTAAATTGGTAATCCATTAATAAGATGAATGACCTTGGGATTGTGGCAACCTACCAATGAGAATGCAGCACTGAAAAACAATTGGATGTTGGTCCTATTTCTTATCTACAGAACAACAGCAATGCCTTGGTTGTAGTCCTTTATACACTACTTCAGTAAATACAGTGAAAGAGATATAACACCATGGGGTAAGACTGCAGAAGAAGGAGATGGGTATCAACTGGGATGAATGTAACATGTTGAAAGGGTACAAAGATTAGGGCTGTATAGCTTAGAAACAAGGAGAACTGTGCAGACATGATGTAGCAACATAAAGTCACAAAGGTGCAGTAAAAATAATAGAGCTTAAGGGTAGAAGGAACAGAATGAAGCAGGATATCTGCTGCAGAATGAAGAAACTCTTTTTTTCTAATTTATGTTTTAGCTTTAGATTATTGGCTACATAAATATTACCTCAGTTGATGCTATGCGAAATAGATAGTTCCCAAGGTAGAATCGTCATTTATCAGGTGGCATTCAGTTTTTTTTTTAAGCTAGCAGTGCAGAAGACAGCGTTGAGTGGGAACTGGGATGAATGTAACTTATTATTACATTCATCCCACTTGCCATTCATTACTTCTGCATGAGACATTAAACCGAAGTCCCATTTGTTTGAATTGGGGGTAGCTCAGGTGGATGTAAAATATTCCCCAGTACACCTATCAAAAAGAGTAGGGGACATTCCCAGACACCCTGACCAAATTTCCTCTAGTAGCATAAATACCATCTCAAGTATCCCTCAGAAAGACACCACTAGCCTAGTGGGACTAACCTGGTCAATAAAGGATAACAGAAAAAAAAAAAAAAAGGAAAAAAACTAACTTCAGTGTGGACATGAGGAAGGATTTATTCTCAGTAAAGGTGGTGCACACATGCAATGGTCTGTCTAAATGCATGATGGGTAGTGGGAATACATGTACCTTCTAGAAAGTTCAGATAAAATGGAAGAGTAAGAATAGTTTGGGGAGGGAAGGGTCAGTGGCAAATTGCTAGCACATAATCTAAGCAGACTGGGCAGCTGCTGGCTTTTGCTAAGTATGTTTTTGTAAATCACTTTGACAAAGGTGCTGTACAAATAGCATTTTTTCATTTGAGTGTAGAGTTTGTTAGAGATTTAAAATGGTAAGGGTAAGAGGGCCAAAAGGTCATCTGGCTACCACATATAAAGTGAGAGTTTTTCCCACTTTACACAGTGAGTAAGCGGTCTTTCACAGACAGGTATGCAGAATATCTTCTGCATTCATATGCTGAAGAAGTGCTGTGAATGTGCTTTAATCACAACTGTAATGGCACATCCTTTCCTTACTTAAATGCAGCCTCTGATATGCATTCTGTGGGGAAGGCAGCCTAATACCACCTGAGGAAGGAAAGATGTCCATCACTGATCCAACTTCCCAGGTTGGTATTCAAGTATGAGTCACTGCTGAGCAAAGGTCCCTGATTGCGTTGCTGAGGTTTGGTAGTGACCTTAGGTCACTTTCTGCTTATATTTGGCATGTTCTTCACATTTTTGTATAGCTTGTCTCTGGACATTACGGTTCCCTTCCAACTTCAAGAAATTGTGTTTGGCTATTATAAAATAACTGTCTAAATATGTATATGTGGCTCGATAATAAGTGATAGAATAATCACTATACTGATGACTGTAATATCAATGTTTTACTTCAGAACACAGAAGATTGACACGTATTGCACATTTCCTAGGGATTATCCTGAAGCAGTTTAAATCAACAAGTATTTTTCCAGGGAGACAATGCCCCCTGGATCCCCCACCCCCTGTTAATTACATATGCTAATTGCAAGATTATATAATTCCCTGGGAAAGGGAATATTCCCCTATCTGGGTGTTGCCGATATCATGCATATGCTGATTACCTGTTTGTGTTGACCAAACATTGTTGCCCAAATATACGTCAGCATGGAGATCATTAGATCACTCATTATACATTCAAATCTCTTTCTCTCTTTGTATATATATATATATATTTTTTTTTTTTTTTTTTTTTTTTTTTTTTCAGATCACTGTTCCTGTCCTCAGAATTGTCTTTGCATGTGTAAAACTGTAAGTCACAGTTTACATAACTGAAAATTCTCATTTGTCATCTACCCAGACCACTATTCTATCCTGGCCACTAACTCAAAAAAATAAGTGGTATTCAACAAGCTTCAGTAGTGTAAAGGGATAAATCCCTGACTATGGCCCTGAGGCTCCAAGATTAATTAGTGGTGTGGGCCTTTGATAGTGCTGGTGTAGTAGAATGGGTATTCCTATCCAATATGTAAATAACCACAGTAACTTGGACAAGAGTCATTATTGTAGTCCACATTCTGGGGGTGGCCTTTCAGCTTACCAAACCTCTGTCTGGTCGCAGCTTAATATACAAAAACATATACTTGAAGGAAAATGGTGCTTTCGTTTCCAAGAATGATGTAGGTAGCTTGTTGCACAAGTCAAGCAGTTGTCTTAGGTCGATTAGATCCACTAATTGCTGGGATGCTGGTAAGGGTGTAAACAACCCATTTAATACAACCCCTCTGAACACACACACCCCTATACTGTACTGGGGTAATTCTGTATTATGGATTAGTGAAACAGGAGTGTCCTATTAAGGAAGGCTTGATGGTTGGCAGGCAGTGGAACAAAATGCACCTAGAAAAAAAGCAAAGTACCATTAATGAATTGGAAGATTTTGCCACTGAATTTACTGAGGATGTCACTGAATTGGCTGCAGAATAAATGACTATATTAAGGCATCCTGCAGACACCGTAAAGAACAAGAATCTGCTCTTATTTACTACCCACATCTAACAAGAGAAATACATTGTTTTCTTGTCTTTTTCTCCCCTCACATTACCTTTAGCTATTGATGCTGGTTTCCAGGTTCTTCCAGAGTTTCTAACTGCCACCTTTACCTCTTAACTTCTTTGCTCAAAACCTCTTGACAAATTTCAACATAATAGATGAACAAAGGCTTAAAATCGGGGACAATTTTTAAATATTGCTCTAATTCTCTAAAAAAAAACCTGCTAAAACAACAGGTTTTGCATGAACACGCAGATTCTGAACAATAACAAGCACGCATCTTTAATGACTGATATCACTGACTGACTGTAATCATCAGTGATTTACCAGAAAGTCAAGTATTTCATGAGGGACAGGTTAAAAAATTAGGCAAAATCAGGGATAACTGTAAACTTCTTGACAGTTGAGATATATATATGCTGCCACCTTTTATAACACACCTACCATGAAGGAGGATCCCACCAAACCAGGTTTGATGATTTCCCCATTATATTATACACAGTTAATTCTTCCCCAGTTTATTTCCTGTGCATAGTCTCACTGGGTAATATAACATAACTGATTCTAATAAATTCATGGTTTTACATAATATATGCTCATTGTAAGGCTAAAAACTGGGACTTGAACTCAAATAAGGCTGTCCTAATCAGAAGTCTATGTCATGTTGTACTGTAATGCCATGCACACCTCTCAACATCTTTGCACAAGAAAGCTGGACAAAGTCACAAATAACAGGGAGGACAAAGGCCCAAAAATAGGGACACTTTTTAAATCTTGTTCTTAGAAACTTAGAATGTTGATAGAATAACAGGTTTTTCATTAGCATGAATTTTCTGAAGGATATGAAGTCTGAATCTCTAGTGGCTTCCATTATTTTCTGACTTCAGTCCTTGATGATCTGTCAGAGATTTGTCAGAAAACCACAATTTTATGAGAAACAGACCAAGAATATTAGGCAAAATCTAGACAATCTGCGAAAATCTGGATAGATGAAAGGTATGATGCCATGACAATCTTTTCTGAAAAGACTCACAAATAGTCTCTAACATCAGTCATATTTATGCATGTAGAAGGTGACTTAATAAATCTGGTCTTTGCCTCAAAACAGCCCTGGACCAAATAACTGAAGCAAAACAGTAGATGCTAAGCACATTTTTCCCATAAATGGTAGAAAAAGAAGAACATGTTCCTGCTTTCTTTAATAGATCATAGCCCAATAATGGAACCGCATGAATAACTGATTCACGTTGTTTTTGTTTCCGTACTTTAGAACAAGCATCTACCATGAGAAATGTGAAAAGCCATAATTTGTACAAAATTTACATCCTGCTTTAATATATTTTGTGCTTTGGAAAGTGTCCCAGTCTTGGTTTCTTAAATATTCTACAGAAAGCAATATAGACTGTGACTGAGGTTGGGAGAATTAAGCCACAAAACTGAAGACTGCACACTAAATGCAAAAAGGATGACTGAACAAAATCATATGAAGACTCGAGGAGAAAGAAATTCTGCCAACTATACAAAGCCTTTACAAACAATTGCAAGTGCTATAAAAAATTAACAAGACTGGTGCAAGAGCTGCAAAATATGTGCTCCTTTCATAGACAAATAAATATTTTTATATTACAGCCCTCACATTCTTTTGTCTAAAACTATTACTAAGAGTATTGATGTTACTATATCCTGTATACATTTTGGAGATAAATGATAAACCAGGCTCTACAGACAGATGAGGTTTCTACTGCTTTTATCTGCAGGCTTTTGCAGTAAATAGCAATAAACATGAGTATGGCATAATGCCCTGCCTTGCTTTGTTATTTTTTCTGTAGATATAATGAGTGCTGTCTACTTAAATAAACGTGGTAATTATGCATTTGAATGCTCAGCAGAGAAGTCTTTAAAAAGCAATATCCTACTTAAACCAAATACTGATTTCTCAAAAGTAAGCTCTGATACTATACCACTACAGGGGTTGGGTAAGTTCTATTTTACTCATGTGTGGAATGTACTTGTATCATGCTGATGTAGCCTGACTGACCAAACAACAGCTCTCCCTACTATGAGTGAGTTATAACTTACCCACATCCGTGCAATGGTATTTTACAATTACAAACTGAAAATAATAACATGTACAGACTAGTAACCATGGTATTAAAACTAGAAAATCAATGCATCCGCACTTATGGACACGATGCTGAAACAAGCACTTCTGTTGTGCTGACTGCTGCAGTAATCACTTTTGCACCACTACATTTCAGTCAGATGGCACTGTTGCTCACTGCAGTACTATTAAGCTTAAATAGTTTGGACTGTCAGGTCTTACAACTTCCATCCTGTTGCTCGGTGCTGACAACGTCTGAGACAACACTTCCGTGTCACCTGTTACTCAGACTCGGTTTACAAAAATAAATTAACTTATTATTTCACTTAAGGATTGCACTTTCTGATCATTGGTGTTGATACATTCCTGTGTATTACTGATTCCTACCTCTCCGCCTAAACAATCTGGACAAAACCTGACATAATGGGGGTACAAAGGCCCAAAAATAGGGACAGATTTTAAATACTGCTCTTATAAACTTAGAAAGTTGCTAGAATAACAGGGTATATATTAAAATGCATGTTCTAAAGTATATGAAGTCTGAAACTCAAGTGTATGATAATATTTACTAATTTAATTCATCAGGTCATCCCAATGATTAGCCAGAAAAGCAAAAATTTTATGAGGAACAGATCAACATTTTGAGGCAAAAATCTGGGCAGTTGAAAGGTATGTACTGATGGGTCTATATTACGTGACTGAACATTTAGTTAATCGAATAACTAAATGTCGATCACTAAATATCGAAGACCGAAAACCATGAACAGCAGTTTCCACTGTGTGTTTATTGTTTTTTTTTTGTTGTTGTTGTTTGTTTGTTTTTTTTTACGTAGGACAACGGCATTGTTTCCCTGTGTGGAAACTGCCATTCGCTGTTTTGGGTCTTCACTATTTAGTGATCGATGTTTAGTTATTCTATTATCTAACGTTCAATCACGTAATATAGACCCGGTACTGATTGCTGTATTGTTACCACATTTAAAGCTACTGTTCTATACTACTGCCCAAGTACAGGGTTAGCTATGTGATACACTTTTATTGTTTTTATTATTGTTAATTGACTGATACTGCACTAAAGCTATATGCTTTACAGTTACTGCACTTGTAATTACTCATTTAGAATATCTGTAGCTAATTCAGTTACTGTACTCGGATCCATTGGGTTAGGATATCTGCTAATTGTTTTTACTAGTCAGAGATCACATTAAGTTACTGTACTCATATCCATTACGTTAGACTCTCTGCTGCTCATTGCTTTTCCTGGGTAGTCAGTGACCACATTAGCATTCTGGGCAAAGTTTTTTGATTACATTTTGCCATGTGTTTCTGATAACTTTATTCATCCTGCATATTTTTCTCATTTTTAATTTTTTTTTCTTTGCAGTTGTGAATAATACAGAAGTCAGAGCTAATATTCTTGTATCCTTTCGCTGCATCCTATATTATAGCCTTTTTGTAGTCCACAGTTATCCTCCTCTGTCTTAAACAACAGTAAGTTCTTAATCTGGTATGTTTTGCTCTTCATATGCTGCTGACAAATATGGAATCTCAATTAGTTTGTGTCCCTTCTGCTGCCATTCTGATGGCACAGGGTCTTTGAAGACACTGTAGTAACTGCTTACTAAACTCTGCATTGTTACATCACAATGATTCGCTATTTGAGAGGTGTATCTATTTACTTATCTTGCACGCTACGTTCTCAACTTAGGGCACATTCAGTAAGCACAACGGACATAAACGCATAACGCAGAGCACTTCTACTAAACCATCTTATGCCAGCGCTGGTAACAGAACCCTGCCTAAGCCTGCCAAGCTAAATATTAATAAATCTCAGCCAGTAGTTCACACAACTTACCCCCATTTGCCCTTCACACCCACACCTGGGATGCTTACCTCTAAGAGTCACAAGGGTGTAGGCTCTAAGCCCTTATGACCCACTGAGACTGACTCTTACTATTGTAATGTTGTAGTAACAGATAACTTTACAGTCTAGCATACTGACGCCTCCCTCACTAGGCTGGGTAGGAATAGGCTGACAGTTAACTGTCTTTCTATAGCCAGGATATGTGACTTAACAAGAACTCTTTGATCCCTACTTTCTGACAAGAATGATTATGAGTGTGGTGAATGGCCTTAGGCACACTACACACAGGGACATACAGAAGGATATACTTGAACTTGGTATGCATGTATTTGAGGAAGGAAAGACACTGGTCTTGAGTCATATTTTGTTATCAGTAGAAAGATGCCAAGACTGAAAGACACGATAATTGGATTTAATAACTGTCTATGTAGCAGGTGTCATTCTGTCAAGATCCACTATGTGTCAGCTTGAGTTCTCGAACCTCCCTGCTTTGTCAGTAATGGCTTCACCTTCTGGGTAAAACCTTTGCTGACCCCATATAGCCTTTTTTAGGCAGAGTCCTCCTGATGGGACACTGAAATCTAATACATTCTAATTTGGGACACATTAATGTGTCTCTACTCAATAACAGGCATCTAAACAAAAAAAATCCTGAACTTGAGACTCTACTGCAGTTTGAACACATTCATATATGTGCTGTTACTGAGACATCTGGGAGCAATAAAGCACTCCGCGTGTTCCTGGGTTTGGTGTCTATCATGCCTTCAGACCTACTGGCTATCGTGAACGAATATCAGTATTTGCCAGCAGTATCATCACACCCTATTTTGGGCTCCAAGATGTACAAATCACCATAAACAGCAATAATTACCACATTGTACCTAGTTATAGAGCAATCTCTGTCTGTGTTTCTGAGCACAATAGCTTTCTTTAGCACATTAGCTGAAATTCCCATTAAACCCAACACCTTTTTACTAAGGGACTTTAACAATCCATCAATAAACTTGCTGACCAACACTCCAAATGGTCAGCATGCCCAACACTTCCTTGACACTGTAGATGCTAATTTTCTATTAAAAATAGTTAACCATCATACTTGGGTGTCCAAATATCCTGCTCTACTCCTTAAAATATGACCCCTTATTGTACATTTCCATATGCCTCATTCTGTCTTATTAAATAAGACCATAAATGAGTGACTTTTTCCTTTAGAAAAGGGTAATACTTCTCTTGTAAATACCTCTGTATTTATGGACTTCTCAAAAGCAAACCTTCAGTAACTAAAAACAAATCCCTATGGTGGAATAATCATATGAATAAATTATATAATGAGAAAAATTGCTCAATGCTGAAACAAGCTCTCATTTTGCCTACCTTAAGAGCACAATTAAGCAAACTAAAGTCCTTAAGGGAACAGTTAGGAATGAAGCACAAAGTGCTAAGCATGAACTTAAAATGACCTGTAAAACCAAAAAAAGAAACACAAATTTTTTAACTATGACAGGAAGTTAAGAATCAACACCCCAAAATATTCATAGCTAGTCCAGAATAATACTGCACATTCTGATAAAATGATAGAGCTAAGATCCTAACTGACAAATTCAGTACAAACATGCACAGTTTTAGCTGTTCCACAGATTCCACAATCCACACCACCCCTTAAGTACTATAGAAGTAGTTCTGTCTGTACGCTCAGTAAATAGAAACACCTCATTTGTCGGCACTGATAATCAGACAATGTGGTATATTAGATATTAGCTATCGCACTGTACCCCCTTCTCATGAAGGGCAAGGAAGATCGATTAACTGCATTGCAAACATCTGGGTACCCATCCAACCAACCAGGTTTAATTAGAAGGATGCCACTTTGTTTAACTTGTAGAGAAAGTCTGCTCCAGAGGTGGGCTAGACATTGATCAACAAATCTGTCTCTCCAGCACATTTTATTTATAAGTTAGTGAAGATTTAAGTTCCTTGCATTACTGGAGATAGCTGTCCTGTGAAAATAAAAAAGATATACAGAGCCTATAGGAAACAGATCAAAGGGATAGCACTTCAGGCCTTTTCTGGTAATACAGGGGCTTTAGGCCATCAATTTTTTTATTTCCTTATATATATATATATATATATATATATATATATATATATTTTTTTTTTTTTTTTAATTCCTAGCATAATAGACTGTACTTCTAATACTTTTGTATATACTGATTGTCATATTTAATTTTGCCCAACAAAATCACTGATTCTAGGCAGACCAGTACATAAAAATCCAAGATGCCCGATGTTGATGTAGTTGTAGTTTAATTAAGCAAAAAACAATACACTCACTTTTCGTTCTCCTTACAATACAAAGAACTTCTTCAGATAAAAGTATCAAACAGTCAATGAAGTTTAAATCCATTTTTTAAAAGACATGTGATTTACAAATCCAAGCCCATTGGATACTTAATTATTGAATTAAACTTCCTTAATTGATGTACCACTTAATCCTCAAGGGTCTTATTACCAACAACTTGTCCTAGTTTGTATAATACCCTATGTCTGCATTTGTCCCCAAATGGAGTGCAAAAATGTGACACAATAGCCAAAAATATGTTATAAACATACTAAAATATTTAAAAAGTTATTTCAACTATCAAATTTTAATAAAGCATATTTTAGTTCTGTATTAAATATCCATTTAAAATTATTTTTATTAACCTATAACCTGTATACAAATCAGAGATGTTCCATAAACTCATAAATTATATATTATATCTAAGACGTGTACCAAGGAGGGAGAGAAAACATTAAAACAAAAGTTAAAATTCCATTAAAAATTGCTGATATTTCACTCAATGATTTTCTTTAATCAGCGTGCTAAATTCCTGAGTTTTAAAATGCAGGCCAAAGAAGATATCTCATTAATACCTGGAAAATGGGCAGCGTCTAACCTTAATTGCCACAATAATTCCAATCTTTCTAATTTCAACATACATGGTCCTCCTCTCACGTCATGAGGGATGTGATCTATGACTCTGAAAACAAATTTATGATCAGCTTGTTCATTTATGTGTCTGGCCAGGGCGTTTTCTAATTTATTTCTACTTATACTATATACATGTTCGTAGATCCGTTCCCTCAGCCTTAATTCAATAATTAAGTATCCAATGGGCTTGGATTTGTAAATCACATGTCTTTTAAAAAATGGATTTAAACTTCATTGACTGTTTGATACTTTTATCTGAAGAAGTTCTTTGTATTGTAAGGAGAACGAAAAGTGAGTGTATTGTTTTTTGCTTAATTAAACTACAACTACATCAACATCGGGTATCTTGGATTTTTATGTACCGGTCTGCCTAGAATCAGTGATTTTGTTGGACTGTGTTAGTTTGTTACTGTTTTTGGACATTTAATTTTGCACTTATTTATTTATTATTATTACATCTCTGATGTCTCCTCATGCTTTATTATATCCTATGTGTTCCACTGCCAAATTTTATTTATTTACTTAACATTTCTTTATAAATTTATTTACAAATTTTATGTATAAATGTTTTTTTTTATTATTTCATCTATACCAGTGTTTTATTTGATGTAATCTAACACTCTGTAAATTTTCTTCCTGCACCTCCAAAGAGATGCATATCTTTTTCCCAGTTGGACTTTCCCAATAAACAATTTTCAATAAATAAATAATAAATATATGTTCTATGTTAGGATGTAACATCTGGGGCCTTTCTAATATGTCCAAAAGCATACCCTAAAAGGGCATACTTTTAATTAGTTTAATTAGGACTGCATAAAGATGGATAGCAACTTGTTTTGACCTGGATGATATACCCTTCTACATTAGTTGCATTAAACAAAAAGATTTTCTGTTGCTACATGGATATGTTATCATTTCAGAGATGGAAATTGGCTATACTGTACATTGAGGGAGAGAGTTGTTTACCAAATATGACCGGACTATACTTCGTTCATTTAATCATAGCCTTTTTTTCTATACACCAATTGTTTACAGTGATTAGTTCCTCCTGCAATGAATGGATATCTGAGGGAGATTTAACAATAACACCCAGTGTGCACTCATCTGCAAACTTAAACAGCAAAAGGTCATGCTTGTGAGACTTGAGACTGGTGAAGTAGAATATAAAAAGGAGGTGGTCCAAGAACTGAGCTCTGGAGCAAACCCCTAGTTACTTGTCTGCCACCCTAACTTAACTATGTGGGTTCGATCCTTCAGCCAACTGGCTATCACCCTTACCATATATTTGGTTTACTTTTAAGGCACTTAGCTAATTAAAGATGCCAGAACAGGGTACAATGTTGAATGCACTGGCAAAGCCAAATAAGCTCTGTGAACAGAATGACTGCTGCTACAGTATTTGTGACCCAAGTAGTTAACTAAATTGGTTAGGCAGGATCTTTCTTTGACAACGTCAAACTGATGCAGGACTAGCCTAATAAGGTTTCTGATATTTTAGTTTATGAGGACAAATATGATGAGATCCATGGTTAATCAGGCTAAAAGGTCGGCAATTCCCTGTATCAGTGGTAAGGCTACCCCTCTAGGGGGGCAACACCATTGTAGTTCCTCATACTATGGGAGAAATTCTGTAAATAAGCTCAGGTTGAACAATTTAAGGTGGGGGCTCCATAAAGGAATGTCTGGTGCTATTTAATAGGCATAAAGATAAATAATTAGGTCCCAAGGAAAAAGTACAGTTGTGTACACCTACCATAAATGTAGATGTTTGAGTGTCTTCACTGTTGCAGTCATGACTGTAGGGTTCTCCTTTGCCGGCAGGCAGCCCTCGGTTGGCCAGAATCCCAAAGTCTGGGTCCGGCGTCGGCTGTTCAACCATGCTCCCTGACGTCAGAGCGCCAGGAGTATAAAGCTGACAGCCGACGCCATCTTCTCCAGTTTTTCTTGCCCCAGATGTCAGGAGTCCCCAAAATGAAAAAGGTCCCATAACCTTTGCAAATACACCTCAGAAGAATGGTGAAAAAATAAGAGGGGACAGGAGGGAGGGAAACCCAGACTGCAACAGTGAAGACACTCGAACATCTACATTTATGGTAGGTGTACACAACTGTACTATGTTCATCGTGTTTCACTGTTGCAGTCATGACTGTAGGGTAGAATCCCAAAGCTGAAAGAAAGGGAGGTGGTCATAAAGAGGAAGGGGCAGCTAAAAGGCCCTGCAAGACTGCAGAGGCAAAGCCTGCCCTAGACTTAGAGTAGAGAGGTAGATTGTAGTGCTTAGAAAAAGTATGCACTGAACTCCAAGTTGCAGCTTCCAAAATGTCCTTGGTAGGAACTCCCCTGAGGAAGGCCGCAGAAGTGGCAGCAGCTCTGGTGGAATGAGCCCGTATACTCCCTGGGATTTGCTTTCCATGGTGAGAATAACAAAATCTGATTCCATGAGCAATCCATTTAGAAATGGTCTGTTTTGAAATGGCTTTACCTTAGGAACTTGAAGCATAAGAAACAAACAATTGTTCTGATTTTCTAATGTCCTTGGTTCTGTTCAGGTAAAAACGTAGTTGTCTGTGTACATCCAAGGAATGTAAGATCCTTTCCCCTTTATTTTGAGGAGTGGGGAAAAAGGTTGGCAAGTGGATAGTTTGATTTAAAGCCACTTTGGAAACCACCTTAGGCATGAAGGTAGGATTAGTCCTCAAAGATACACTGTCTTGATGAAAAATAATATAAGGTTCCACAGCCATAAGAGATTGTAACTCTGAAACTCTCCTGGCAGAGGTTAGGGCTAACAGGATAGCTGTCTTCCAAGTTAAAAACTTGATGTCAGAAGAGGATCAGAATCCTGAGCCTGCATCCAGGAACAAAATCTTTTCCATTTTCCTGCATAAGATTTTCTAGTGCTAGGACGTCTGGCTTCTAAAATGACATCCATAACCTGCTTGGGCAGTAAAGAAGAAATCAAAGGCCCTGGATTAACCAGGCCACCAGGCTGAGAGTTCTGACATGAGAGTGTAGAACCTGACCCTGATGTTGGGACAGAAGGTTCGGAGACTGAGGTAAAACCCAAGGGGGCTCCAGACATAGGTTTTTTAGAGTTGGATACCAAAACTGCTGAGGCCAATTTGGAGCCAGCAAGATTATCATCTTGGGCTTGTCTTGTTTTATCTTCAATAAAACCCGTGGAAGAAGAGGAAGAGGCGGAAAGGCATATCCCGAGAGGTTCCTCCAACTGAATGACAGGGCATCCACTTTCCAAGCTTCTCTGTGGAAAGTCCTGGTGCAAAAATGCTGTAGTTGATGATTGAGATGGGATGCAAAGAGGTCTATGTGAGGACATCCCCAGACTGCTGTTATCATCCTGAATATTTTGGTGTCTAGCATCCACTCGTGTGGATCCGAAAGGTTTCTGCTCAGACTGTCTGCCAGGAAGTTTTGTTTCCCTGGTAGAAACTGAGCTTGAAGAGCCAGATTGCAAGCTAGAGCTGTGTTCCATAGATCCATGGCTAGTCTGCAAAGGGTGTAGGAATGAGATCCCCCTTGCTTGTTTATGTACCACATAACTGTGGTGTTGTCTGTCTGTATTAGTAGTTGTCCTGGTAGTAAAAGATTCCTGAAGGCCAATAGAGCTTTCTGAATGGCTAACATTTCCTTTAAGTTGATATGCAGGTGCTTCTGATCCTTTGTCCAAAGGCCCTGCAGACAATTGCCCTGAAAATGGGCTCCCCAAGCATAATCCAAGGCATCCATGGTTAGAATCTGAGTGGCAGGAGGCAGACGGAAGGGTTTCCCTTTGTTTAGAGCACATGCCCTGGACCACCAAAGAAATTCCTTTTGAAGGCAAGGAAGGACGGAGAATCAGTATGTCTAAACTGTGGCAATGCTGAGACCATACACTTTTTAGGTACCACTGTATTTTCCTCATGTGTAGTCTTGCATATGGTACGAGGAGGATGCAGGAGGCCATGTAACCCAAAGCCTGCAGGAATTTCCTTGCAGATAGTTGAGTTAGAGTTGCCAAGGTTTTAAAAGTTGAAGCCAGCTGTAATTGTTTTTCAGATGTCAGAAATGCCATCTGGGTTGGGGTGTTTAGAAGTGCACCCAGAAAAGTTATCTGTTGTGATGGTGTCAAATTTGACTTTTTTATGTTTACAGAGAATCCCAGGAACTTGAGGAGGTTCTGTACAAATTCTAGATGCTGGAGTAAGACATCCTTGCTGTCTGCCTGAATTAGACAATCGTCCAGATAAGGGTAAATTTGAATTCCCTTGAGTCTGCAGTAAGCTACTACTGGAGCCAGGCATTTGGTGAAGACCCTGGGCGCAGTAGACAATCCAAAGGGCAGCGCAGAGAATTGAAAGTGCCTCGATCCGGCCTTGAACCTGAGGTATTTTCTGCGATCCCGCCCGAGTGGGAATGTGTAAATATGCCTCCTTTAAATCCAAAGTTACCATCCATGCATCTTTGGACAGCGTTGGAAGTAGCTGCTGTAGAGTAAGCATCTTGAATTTTGGAATCTCTAGAAAGGTGTTCAAGACCGACAGATCCAGAATGGGTCTCCATGAGTTTTGCTTACTTGGGACTAGAAAGAGCATTGAGTAAAAACCTTTTCCCATCTCTGAAAGAGGAACCAGTTCTATGGCATTCATAGCCAAAAGAGCTTCCACCTGGTTTAAGGCCTCCGTCCATTGATGTTTTGGAAGGTCTGGCCATCCGCTTGGCCTTGGCAAGGTATGAAAATTGAATTTGTAACCTCTTAAAACCACATCCAAAACCCATTTGTCTTGGGTTATTTGAGTCCAATTTTGATAAAAAAGAGAGAGTTTTCCTCTGAGAGGGGCTTCCAGGCAAGAAGTTCCTGTAGCCCAACAGAGGGAGTCATTGAGTTTGTTTCCTTTGAGATTGTGACCTGTCCTCTCCTCCCCTAGGGGTGGAAGCAGTCCACTGTCTTGGTCTATAAGCAGCTTGTGTTTGAGGCCTCCCTCTGCAGCGTCTATATCTACCCCTCTGGGGCCTGTCTGAAGTGGGAAAGGACCAATTTTTTGAAGGCCAATTCCTGCTAAATCTAGGTGGCTGTACTTGTAAGAAATCTTTAACTGTTTGCATGGATTTCGCCTTATCCTCCATCTTTTTAATCACCTCTTCAGCTTTTGATCCAAACAAAACATTATGCTGAACAGGAGCATCCAATAATTTAGCCTTTACTTGTTCAGGTAAATTGTGTTCCTTTAGCCATGCATGCCTTCTAATGACTGTGCCAGAGGCCGCAGCCCTACAAGAAGCCTCCAAGGCATCAAATACACAGTGTAAACCATGCTTCCCAACCTGTTCAGTGGCATGCAATAAGTCATGTAATTCCTTATCATCTGCACAGGCAGAAATGGAAGTAAGCTTTTGTTTTAAGACAGACAAGAGAAATTGCTGGTATTTAAACATATGAAACTGACAGTTTAAAGCCCTAATGGACAAAGTAGCAGAAGTGTACACCTTTTTGCCCCATCTTTCTAAGGATCGAGAATCCTTTTCAGTAGGAATGGGATTTTTGGCAGAAGTGGCCTTAGCTCCCTTAGGACCCTTGGAAATGGTTTCAGGGTCAGCAGAAGGGTTCTTGTATAAAAACTGATGGGAATCAGGAACCCTGTAATATCTATCAGGCTTCACAGGAGCAGGAGGAAAAGAGTCAGGGGTTAAGTTAGCCTCCGAAAAGGCATCATCCACAATATCCAAAACAGGAGGAATAGCCAGGGGTCTATGTTGGGGAAGAAGAAGAAAATCCCTCAGTCTTTTCTTGGATTCCGAATACTCCTGTCCTTCCCAGTGGAAATGTTCCCTCATTTCATGCAAAGTTTCCCCAAAAGAGAAATCCTCAGGGGGAGAAGCTGAAGGAATGGATTCTTCAGCATCAGAATCCTCATAAGGAGGGAAAGAAAATTCCTGATCAGAAGAAGAAACTGAGGAAACAGAAGCCTGATCAAAGGAATCATAATAAACATCCTGCCTTGGCCTTTTGTCTGGAGGGGGATGTGAACCCCTAATCATAGTAAGTAAATTCTCCGCCATCTTGAGTAACTGTTTCTGTGACTTGGGAGCCGGTTCAGAAGAGGCCTGTGTTAAAGTCTTTGATTTAGAAGGAGTCTTTGCCTTTGTCTTTGGCTTTGCCTTTACTAGTAGCTGAGTAGGCCTGAAAACCCCTTCGGAAGCCGGTACCTGCACAGAGGCTCCAGACCCATCCGAAGGAGCATTGTCCGAAGGTCCTGCAACAGAAATATTTAAAGGCCTGGTTGGCTCCTCATGAGAGTCCGTTTCAGCCGTCAGTTCTGAAATGGCCGACGACAGGGGCTGCAAAAGCACCTCACTGATGACGGCCGAACCTGAAGCTGGCTCCGCTTGTGTGCTATCATCAGATTTGGACCTCGGAGGCCTGTCTTTATCCTTGCGACGTTTGTGAACTCCAGTAGCCGGGACCGTATCCGACGACATTTTGTAGTTAAAGCGCCTACCGAAGTAATGTAAAGCAAAATCGTACCTTCGCTTAATTGTACGTTGATTGAATCTAGCACAAAACCGACAACTAGCTACGTCGTGGTCAGGGCCCAAGCAAGGAATACAGTAAGAATGAAAATCCTTTTGAGGTATTTGCTTCCCACATGAAATACAATTATTAACTTTTTCTGACATCGGAGTGGAGCAAGAAAAAAGTTTCCCCAATGGGGTACTTAGCTTTGAGTGGAGAAGAAAGTCTTCGGACTGAAGTATATAGAAAAATTTGTCAGGAGTCAGCCGACCGGCACTTGCGAACTATCACCGCACGGCAAGAAAGACTGGAGAAGATGGCGTCAGATGTAAGCTTTATACTCCTGGTGCTCTGACGTCAGGGAGAATGGTTGAACAGCCGACGCCGGACCCAGACTTTGGAATTCTGGCTGACTGAGGGCTGCCTGCCGGCAGGGGAGAAACCTACAGTCATGACTGCAACAGTGAAACACGATGAACATCAGTATTTTTTAGTTGTTGAGAGTACATTCAATATGTGTTCTTTTGTGATATTAGCAGCTTTAAGGGATTTGGGAATTTGTGGAATTAAGACATTTGTTCCAAGGGTAAAGTTTGCATTAAATTTGTCTGTTATTGTAATTGCTAGGTCTACTTGGTATGAATGGTTGGTGAAGTTTCTGATTAATTCAGAATTCTGCTGGCTATTACTTCTTAGCTTCCTAAGAAACTAAAGAGGCCTTATAATTATTTCTGCTTCAGGAGTCGATTAAAGTTCATGGTTTGCCTTACTAGCCTTGAAAGGAGCTTTTAGCTTCTTTCTGATTTCCATGATGCAGTCTATAATATGAAGAATGACTTAAGAAGTTTTTTTCTCTTGTAGAGTTTATTCAAGCTCATGGATCGCCAGTTTTGTTCTTAACCTTCCCATTATATTTGTTTCTAGTAGGGATGGCCAAATCACTGGCACTTATCTATGTGATAATAGATCTCCATTGTATAAATAGCAACAAGGTCAGTGTCAGGTCTGGTGATGTTACATGTTTAAAATCTTTGACCAGAATTATTGATAGCCGGGGTTTTAGAGATTTTGAAGGAAAAAGTTATAAGTTTATGGTCAGACTTAATCACAAACAGAGAAACTTGAGAGGTGTTACATGCAGTGGATGCATTATTTTGGATTATGTCAAGAATATTATGCTCTCTAGTTGATTTGTTAACTGTCTGTTCTAAAAATATGTATTTATTAAGTCTAGGAATTTCTGATCACACTGAACTTTGGTGGTAAAGGTGATCTAGGTGATTGAAGGGGAGGATTAATCGTATGGTTTTCTAGTGATATTGAAACTACTATTCTGAAACTAAAGATATGCAAAAGAAATGTCCTGCCAGCTTTTTTTCTGTCCAGTAAGTTCTTATAAATAAATTACTTTTACTAAAAGTTACAAAAATTCCTACAAAACTTACTATCATCCTCTTCCATCCAGTGTGAAAGGCAAGTATCTTCAAGGGAAGGCTCTGACAGCTATAAGAGCATCTGCTGGTGAATGTTTTAGTAATCATTCACTTATTCTTAATAAATAGATAAAAATGTCATTACACCTTCAAGCAGCAAGTGTATAGTAAAAGAAATTATCCAGACTACCGAAAAGAGACAAAGATTATCTGACACAAAGATATCGTAAAGCTAACACTGCATATTTTTTTAAGAATGTATAAAAGCAGACATGATGACATAGGTGGAGTCAGGGTTAATTTTGCAGCAGCTCTAGTCATTGAGAAGCAAGAGGTAAAGAGATAAAGACAGATTCAGGCATTTTGTGTAAATCTGGTTCATTGGGACATTCTTAGAGGTTGTCTAAAAGTGATTTATTGTGCATGTCTTTCCTATTGAGGCAGACATACCTCTCAACTTCTTAGAGTAAGAAATCTGTACAAAACGTGACAAAATGGTGGAATAAAGGCCCCAAAACAGGGACATATTTTAAATATTGCTCTCATAAATTTAGAAAGTCGCTAGAGTTACAGAGTTTGTTTTAACATATATTTTCTGAAGGATTTGAAGTCTGAAACTCAAATGTATGTCATTATTTAGTGACTTCAATCCTCAGATAATTTGAGTGATTTGCCAGAAAACCACAAATTATATGAGCACAGACCAAATATATGAGCCAAAACTCTGAACATTCTATGAAAACCTGGACAGTTGAGAGGTATGAAGGCAGATCAGGACAAACATGGAGGTGGAATGTACCTTCTCTCAGTAACTGCTGTTATTTGTTTTACTCACTACGTTATTCATGGAATTATGTTTGAACTCCATGTCTGAGTCATGCCCTGATCTGCCTATCAGGCAGGCAAAGGAAGTACATTTAATGAGATGCCACCTGAAGGTTTATTCAGTCAGGAGTCACATAGTAGTATATCTAGAAGGGGGCATCCCAAAGAGTGTCAGCTGGTGGTACATGCCAGAGAGGAAGAACCCAAAATAGGTGGGGGGGGGGTCAGCTCTTAGAAAATGTCCTATAAGTATTGCCTCACAAAGCTATACATGTGTGTGTACATACACTTGAAGCATTCATATGTAAACATAAATACAGCACATATGAACTAAAAAAAATTGAAGTTGTGTGCAATTTCAGCCTAAAACTAAACAATTTATTATGCAGTGTATGTGTGATTGCTTCACACTTAAGGAGTCAGTTTTGTAACATTTGTGTGTGTGTGGGGGGGGGGGGGGGCGTGCATGCATATTTACTTGGACATATTTGAAAAATTAAAACTATATACTGTGAAAATGATGATGTTTAGGAAGTTTAATACTCTCTTGATGTAAATAAAGCATTATGTTATACAAAGAAATGCATTCTTCAATCAAAGTTGAAAACAACCTGCTATAGCACCCTGCATTTTTCTTAATTTATTCATGTGTTAATTCTAGACATCTAACACCTGTGTCTTTCTGTCCCTCTGATGAGCTACCTTGCATCTACTCCATGTACATTTTGTTAAGTCCTGATTTGGAAATTTGTGTAATGAAAATTGGCAATTATACAATAAATAGTCATTAATATTCAAAAATGTGCACACTTATTGGACAGGCTAATCAGTTTGCTTGTTGTAAATCCAGTATATACAAACAGAAAGAAATCCAGCAACTAAAATATTATTGAGCGGCCAGGAATTCTGTTAGAATACACTCTGTAACCACCTGTTTGTGCTTTATCTGGAGCAGCTGCTGTCGCATCGGCTCCATGTTGAAATGTTGGTATTGAAACGCTGAGTGCCAACAAATTGAAAAAAAATAAAGACCAAAAATACAGGAGATGAGCGATAAGGATAGAAAAAGAAAAATGATGCCAAGAAACGAAGTGAAGGAAACAGAAGCAACATGTTTCCTCTGTGATTATCTCTTTATCTCTGTATAGATTTATAGTCTTAGTATACAGCATGCCATGCTAGCATGAATCGCTTTAAAAATAAAATAATGCAAGCAGAAGCAAATGAAGACAAGCTCTTATCTTTCTCCCCTACTGTGCTGATGTACTATGCAAGCATGCGATGTACACATGCACAGTACATAATTATACAGTGGAGGAAGCAGAAGGCCACTAAAGCGCCATTACACAATGCAATTATTTAATAAAGGTAGACAACTTCTTTACTAAATAACACTAAAGTACCATTACGCAATGCAATTATTTAATAAAGGGAGGCAATTTCTTTACTAAATAATGTCATTGTATAGCAAGAATTTATGACTGCATATAGGTATTATAAGATTTACGACACCTAGTCGTGGATTGCTGCTTAAATGTACTATTTAAGGAGAAAAAATATGTTCTAACTCTCCCATAAATTTTGCATCAAACCATGATGCCATATCTGAAACACATATGATATAAAACAATAGAAATAATTAAGATTCTATAGTAAGCGAGTTTTTATTTTTGGCTAATAAAGTTATTTTGCACTGGTCGATGTTATGTGATGTCCTGCAAAATTTCACAATTCAGTAACATGCACCCCGTCTGGAGCATCTCAAAAGCTGGCAGCCCTCTCCTGGTAATTAATGAATTCATTCATTTATTTATTGCTTTTGTTTACTGGGAAAGTCCATCTAGGTAGAAGACACCTTTTTAAAGTAGGCCCAGGGAGAAAATCTCCAATCAACAACTTACAAATATATTAAAATAATACTAATTATGAAATATATACAGAAAGACTGGATTATCCAAGTTGCAAACTTGATACGATAGCAAGATGTGAAGCTATACAAAGTTTTGAACATATGAAAAACAGGATGTGAAGATACATAAATGCAAGAGAAACAATGGTCCAAAACCGTCAGTGTTTCTCTTTTGTGACAACTTCAAACTGAAGTTTTGTTATATGAATTAGTCAAGTTTGATTTTAAGATGGTAGGCTTTTATACCATGTGATGAACTGTGTTGTTTTTATTGGCTGGCATGTGATACATATTGATGCATTACAGCTTGTCTGTTTTAACACTATACCGAAGAAGAGTTTGTTAACTCGAAAGCTTTGTTTGTTGTTTTACAATAAACTGACGGTTTTGACAATTGTTTCACTTGCTTCGAAAATGTTTGACTTCTCTGGTCCAATTTTGGCTGTTTAGGTGATTTTTTACTTGTGTTTGGAAGATACATAAATGCACATCGGAAACATAAGAGCTAATATGCAGGCTTTGATTGTGAGCAGCTTTGAAGCACAAAACATGTCTGGCTTATTTATTTACTTATTTATTTTATTTTATTTAGCATTTGATCACCAGGATGGTCTGACTGGGATGACAAGTGCATTCCTTTTCAGTAGAGCCCCAGGGAGAAAAACTCCACACTGATAAGAAAAATACAGTACAAAATACATTATAATAGTGTGAACAGTACAGCATACCTCTCAACCGCTGACAGTAAAAAGTCTGGACAAAGCCATAAATAAAAGTTGGACAAAGGCCCAAAAATAGGGACAATTTTTAAACATTGCTCTTACAAACTTAGCAAGTTGATAGAATTACGTTAGTATGAATTTTCTGAAGGATGTGAAGTACGAAACACAAATGTCTGTCATTATTTTATAACTTCAGTCTTTAATGATTTGCCAGTACTTGGCCAGGAAACCACAATTTTATGAAAAACGGACCAAAAATATGAGGCAAAGATTTAGACATTCTGCAAAAATCTGTAAACTTGAGAGGTTTGCTGTACAGACAGACAAAAATATGAAATCAGGATACTCAGACAACTTAAATAATCTTAAGGTCAAGCAGGATACCTGCACATTAACACGTAACCTGTGTGCATAGTTTTGCTTAATTATATTTTAAGGAAAAAGATGAGATTTAAGTGAGGATGGGATTTAAAGGATACGAGGAAGGGTATGAGATACAGGGAAGTAAGATAGTCATTGTAGTCATGAAGGCTAAGTGGCTGTTGGGTAATTGAGTATTAACGTTGAGAGGGAAACAAGGGTGCAAATGTCTTAGGAGTGTCAAAGAGGAAGGCATGTGTTTTTTCTTCAGAGGGTTGGATTTCAGAACTATTAAAGTGGAAAGGGTACGGTGTACTGAGGATTTCAGTTTAGTCTTATTACATTAGCTTTGAGGAGTCGGTGGTAAATCTGGTATAGCAGTTGCATTAGTTACCACTTTGCATTAATCAGGTATATGGCATGTGAATAGCCATTACTGGCTAAGGTGCTCTTTAAGAGGAATTGTAAACCTTGGTAGGATCGTGCTTTGTTTTATGTATAAGTGGATGGTGTTACATAACCTAGCGATATAGCCTGAACACAGCGAGTCGCCGGATGTGTCGCTTGATTTTGTACTCATTAGCAGCAGTTTATTACTGGATCACATGTTCATGGTTGGGGCATTGCGGAGCATTGTGTTGTGAAGGGCAGGGAATTGTCAGGTTGGTATATTAGATTGTAGGTGGTTTGAAATTGGTGTTTGTAAGATGATTTACAACTGAAGCCATTTCTCATCTTTTAAGGCAGTACAGTGATGGGAGTAGGTGGGGAGATTGGTTGTAAATCTGGCTATTTTTTGTTGTAACATGCTGTAGTTTATTTTTTAATGTGCATTTAAGATTAGTAGAGGAGATGCACAGAAGAGTGAGGGAAAGACGTAGGTGGTTGATTGGGCTTTTCTGCTGTGTTTGCTAAGATAGGATTCAGGTCTCCAGAGGCTTTAGGTCTATAGAGTCGTATGATATATATACAATTACAATGCAGGAAACATTTAAACAGGTGAGCTTCTTGGAAGCAGAAATAGATCGTGTAGCAGTACAAGGGATCAAAAGCTGATATTAATGAGGTAGGAATGTTGGTGGAAGTAGCAGTGCAAGGGATCAAAAGGTGTGATTTTTGAGGTAGAAAAGTTTGTGGAGGTCATAGAGAACAAGTGGAGAGGAGGGGGAAGTTTCTATAACAGGAAATGTGCCCAAGTTCCTTGATCACATAACAAACATCATGGATTGCCATTTGGAGATTCAAGTTGTAATATTGCTGGGTTTCAGCAAAGCATAACATAAAATATCACTTGACAAAATGAATGTACTTGGATTGGGTTTAAGGGTGATTTGTTTGGCTAGAAAATGGATTTATGAGAGAAGAGTGTATACACTGTTGAGCTGTGTTCGTAATGAATAGCTAAGGGATGCTACTAAGGTACTGCAAAAGGGTGTCTAGGCTCCTTATTTCTGTCTTGACTTCAATAAACAATATTTAAGGTTTCAAAAATGAGGTAGCTATGAATGCATAAAAATTTCCAATATACAAAGTAATGATCAAAATAAAATAAGGATACACCCCACAGCACAAAACATGAACTTATTAAATTCCTTTCACAGAAACAAACTGCATGATAATAGTACTTTGTAATGTCTATTTAGTTATGCATCATTTCTCCTCCTTTTAAAAGCTTAACCCCTAGAAAGGCTTCTAGAGCTGCTAAGGACAGCATTTATTTTCATCTTCTGGGCCTAATGGCATTGTGACCTGTCTAGCCCCTCTGGGAGTGGCTTTAATTATAAACACTGTAGAATCCTCATCCTGGTCTTTCACTGACATGTAGTGAATTCAGCCAGTCATCCTGGTGTGGTTCAGATAGAGCCAGATCCAGCACAATGAGTCTTAGGCAGCTGCTTAGGGTCCTGTGCTGTCAGGGGAGGGGGGCCAGCCTGGCTTAAAAATTGCTTTAAAAATGCTCGGTGTAGTACTCCGTCTTTCATTTATGTTCCCTGTAGCTTTAAAATACTGCTTTCTCAACCTCAGAAACCTCAGTGTGAAGTACACCATATGTTCATCAGAAGACATCAACTTGCAGGAGATTTAACAGCACCAGGATTTCCCTCCAAGACGTGCAGAAGCTTAGTACTGTTGTATGCGAGATGAGTAACATCTTCGTCTTCCTCAACAGGCAGCAGCAGGACAGATACGGAGTGCTTGTGAGTATCTTACACCCCAGGATGTAGAGTAGTGAGCAATGTGTGTGTGTGTGTGTGTGTGTGTGTGTGTGTGTGTGTGTGTGTGTGTGTGTGTGTGTGTGTGTGTGTGTGTGTGTGTGTGTGTGTGTGTGTGTGTGTGTGTGTGTGTGTGTGTGTGTGTGTGTGTGTGGGTGTGTGTGTGTGTGTGTGTGTGTGCGCGTGTGTAATGGGTTTCAGTTCAGAATGTCAAGTTACTGAAAACTCGAACTTCATATGGTCGAGACCATATGATCGAGTTTTCAGAAACTCAAAATTCTGAACTGAAATAAATAAAAAAAAATTCAAACACATCATTCCCCACTGCACCCCCCACACCCCCTCTACTTAAATATACCAACTCCGAGATCGCTCTAGAGTGGGGAAAAGGGGACTCTCCTGTTCCGCGCTGTATGCAGAAGCACAGAGCAGGAGATTTCCTGTTTCCTCGCTATAGTGCGATCACGGAGATGGTATATTGAAGTAGGGAGGATGCAAGGGGACTTGCCCCCCTGCAAAAAAGTTATATTAAACTAAATTTAAGTTTTTTTTAACACTTCACAATTCCGAGTTTCTGAAAACTCGATCATATGGTCTTGACTATATGAAGTTCGAGTTTTCAGTAACTCGACATTCTGAAGTTAAACCATGTAATGCCATAGTTAGGGGGCATTATCTAGTTAAGTGACTTTGCTCAGAGTCAAACCCGAACCTTAACTATTGAAAGGTAAGAGTCTTATTCCTTCACACCTTGTGCCAGGCCTCCTTTAACTTTTTTTTTTTTTTTTTTTTGTAAATCACTGAAGATTACAGTCTGTCAATGTCAGTCATATAGGTTCACAGCTTTGTGATTTTTATTATCAGTGGTACAGCACGGACCAGATTTGCCTTTGGAGCAGAAGCCTGTGGGTTTGATTCCCGTGCAAGGTAGACAGATTGCTGACACTGTAGTGCAGCATGGGGGGTGCATTCCTGGGTGTGTCATCCTTTGGATGAGGTGTTAAACTGAAGCCCCGTCTACTTGAGCTGGTGGTAACTCAGGTGGATGTAGAAGGTCCGACAGCATCTATTGAAAATAGCAGGGAAAGTACCCTGATGACCTGACCATATTTCCCAGCTAGTATAAATATCACCTTAGGTCTCCCCTGAAAGAGGCCACTAGCCTAGTGGGACTAACCTGATTAACAAAGGATCAATAAAAATAAAATTCATGTTGATGCAAAACCGGTTATACTATTAAGTTTTTAAGTGATTTAGAGTATGCTGGTCTTAAATGTCTGCAGTTTTGCAGAACATTTCTGAGTTTTCCCTCATATTTATGACCTATTTTTGTTAACCAGACAGTTTTGGGGGCAGCTGGAAATTTGGGCTAGTCACATTGATGGTTCCTTGGAGTGCAAGCCTAGTAACTAACTACGAACCAGAGTACTTATAAAGGAAGGAAACTGATTGAAGTAAACAGGAACATCATCACATGAGCCATGTTCGTTGGATGTGATCCTTAGCATCTTTGCTTTGTTGAATTTTGATGGCTTTGTTTATTATTTAGCTGTGAATAATTTGGACAGCATGAAGTCTATGAGTTTAATGTTAATATTTTAACTATAAATACATTTTCAATTTAGCTTGTGTTTTGCAGGCACAGAAGTATGTAAGGCTATGAGCTGTTAAAGAGCTCCTTCCTGTAGTACATGGTTTGATTCCCTCAGCCTTTATTTGTCTTCCATGTGGCTGTGCCAAGTTATGTCACCAGACAGTTCTCCTGGGCTGCTCCTAAAAAGGGACACGTGTCCAAAGGGTTGTCCCAGGCTGTTAGCAAATGCGCCACACATTTGCCTTTTGATTTTGTGACATAGACACTTTAGCAGGACTTCATTACATGAGTATGAATCCCAACATGTCTCTTGTAGTTTACTGGGTCACCAGATGCATTTTCATTAAATGTGGGTTTGGAGGGAAAATAAGTTTCCTGTTTCTCACCCTGTCTGTTTTGTTTAGAAAATACTGTAGCTGTCAGAATTTTTTCAGTAAAAATTGAAATAAACATTTTAAATGAAATCCAAATGTCTGTGGTAACTGTAAAACTAAAGAAGAAATAGGATGTAACCTGACAGGTTTGAACAGTATTTATGGTATAGTTTTTTTTTATATTTTCTGATTGGTGGTTTCATCATCTACTGCTACTGCATTCTTGCTTGGTAGTTTTAATATAATTTAATACAATCACAAAGATGAATCAAAGATTCATCTTTGTGATTGTATTAAATTATATTAAAACAACCATCCGTGGTAGTGGTGCTGCGGTAGCGTTGTCGCCTTACAGTAAGACACTAACCGGTTCGACTCTCAGCTAGAGCGTCTTCTGCGTGGAGACATGCGTGAATGGGCATACCTTAGTTGAAGGTTGTGCGTTAGGGCTGGCAACTCAGCATGTAAAAATCAACTGCCAATCATTAGCGGGCCGGAGTTCCGCTGTGGCGACCCCTAACCGCGAAAAGACACAACAACAACAAAGATGAATCAAAGAACACATGACATTTATGCACACTCCTAAAAATGTGTGCTGAGGACCCATGGTTTAAAAGTAGCCTGGGCCCAAGGTACACTTAATCCACACAACTAGCCAGGTGCATTTACTATGAATGTGGTTTTCAAAGAATTTGAAGTTTACTGCCATGCTCTGGAACAGGCTTTCTATCCATGTGAAGTGGAGTCTACCCCTAATCTTATTTAAGTGAAACTTGATCAATGGATGGGAAATGGGAAATCCACACCAGGTCTGGCCCCCATGTCTCTGATAGACAGAGGCAGATAGTAAGTCCCAAACTAACATACTGCCCATAATCTCTAGAAACTTCCTGACTAATCTATGCCTGTGACACATAGGAACACAACTGGATTGGATTGCACAGCTACGCTTATAAAGATTATGGTGGTCGTTAGCCTAGTATATACACCTATGAACCTATAAAATCACCATCATTTTATGAGTCATGACAGATTTGAGTACTCAGAATATAGTTTTATACTAAACCAGTGGTGTTCTCGAGTAATACTATGTGACCTAAATATTGATATATGCTAATTATGTGCACATAGCATAGCAAGTAAAAGCCGCCTGTAACATTTTAAAAGCTGACAAATCTGCACATACATCTATATTATATTTCTTTGGCTAACTGTATTTATATTTTTAACATTTGTTTGCTAGGAAAGTCTGATTGGAACAAAACCCATTTTCAGCATAGGCCCAGGGAGAAATGCTCCAGATGCATGTCTTTGGAATGTGTGAGGAAACCGGAGCACCTGGAGGAAACACACAGGAAGAACATGCAGACTCTGCACTGAAAGTGCCACAGCGGAGAATCAAACCAGAGAACCTCTTGCTGGAAGGCAACAACACTAACCACAGCACCATAGCACCACTGTGCTGCTATAGTAATTATTACATTAATTTAAATGAGTACTGCCTACAAGTGACAATATATACTCCTGAAATTATGAAGTTCTGTTCATAGTTAGATAAAGTAAAAGAGATGTCTAAGGTATCTTATTTCAGGTTTGCCCTTTTTAAGAGGCTTACTTCATTTTTCTAATCAGGGCTACACTGCCATTCTATGGCAAAGCTAGCAATGCTTACGATATTACAAAGAGAATCAGAACCGGTTTTAAAACAGTGGCATGTTACAAGAATCCCTTCTATAAACTTTCCCTACCTGCAAGAAGTTAAAGCCTACAAAACAGAATCTGTAGATCAATGCATATTCATGTTTTCTTACAGAACTACAAACGTGACAGCATATGCTACTGTGATACTCTTATATTCCTGAACTATCAGTTATATTATCTGCAGTTCCTAAAACAAAAGCATATGCAGGACAGGCACAGCTTTTCAGCATATGGCATGATTGAAAATTCAATATTAATTACCTTAACAAACCATAACATGGAAAGAACTTAGTGGGAGTTTGGGCTACTTTCCTGTCCTAGATTCTTAAGCACATATGTTGTTATTCAGTCCACTGACATAAACCTAAATATATGCCTGATTTTTGTTTTCAAATGTCATGAAGCCATCTGTGAAATTAAGAATAGAGGTTCAAAACATAACATAAAAGACAATACTTTTCAAGAAGAGTGCTGGAAACATAGAACAGTCTTTGTTTTACGAAGTATAGGAATAAATACTTTAAAAGAAGTTATGAATGATCAGTGTTGTTACTTACTCTCTGCATTTTTTTAATTAGGCATTATTCATTTTCCAGCCATAACAAAAATTAATAAACAATGATAAAAAGAAAGAAAAACGTACATATGAGCAATAAAACAAATTAGCAATTTAAACAAACAAACCACATATAGAACTTCTTCTTCTACTTTTGGCTTTTTCCAGGTTAGGGGTCGCCACAGCGGATCACCTTGTCCACACATTGAATGGCAGTGGAGTTTTACAGTGTCGAGTTGCCAGCCCAGCGCCCAACCTTCCACAGAAGGCACACTCACACGCACACCTAGGGCCAATTTAGAGTGTCCAATCCACCTACAGCATGTCTTTGGGATGAAACCGGAGCACCTGGAGGAAACCCACGCGACCACAGGGAGGACATGCAGACTCCGCACAGAAGGCACCCCAGCCGAGGATCGAACCGGAGAACCTCTTGCTGTGAGTCAGCAATGCTAACCACTGCACCACCGTGGCCGCCCAAACCACATATAGAACTACCTACACTATTTACAGATCCAATTAACTATTCATGACAATACAAAGTTCATTTAAACTCCATTTAATCTATTCCAATTGTCCCCCAAACTGTAAAAATCTAAAAAATTCTTCCAATAATGCAGCGTTAATTTAAACTCAATTTAATCTATTCTAGCTTTCTCCCAAGCTGTAAAAATATAAAAAAGTCTTCCAACCTTCTAGCAAATCACCTGCAGGATCTGCAGATGTAAAGACATAGATAACTTTATCTAAATGTTGTTAAAAAAAAAAAAAAAGATGTTGAACTGAGCTATTGTTGGGAGGGATTTAGCTTTACAAAATATGGGCCACCCGAATTTTGTCACAGTTCTCAGGGCCTGCTCCATTCTCAGACCCTCATGATCAATGTGTGTTTTCTCTGGTACTAGTGCAAAAAGCCAGAATTGCCAAAATAATTCAGTGTCAAGCTGAAGAAATCTCTCAAATTTAGCACTAAAATAAGTACAATAAAAATACAATCCGGAACATTAAATTTGCCTTCTCCTGAGAATATCGCCAACATTTTATCCATACGCACGAACATTTCACAATATAGCCTGCTAGGAGTTGTGTACCGATGAGAGAGGATTCTTAATTGTTGATCATACAGCATGGGCCATTTAGCCAACCTACTGGAGGTCCTCCAAATTATCTCCCACTATGCTCTAGAGAAATGAATTGCCTCCTGACTCCAGCATCTACATCCCATCAAGCACTGCAGCCTTTGCTCTCTTCTTTCCTCTTCTCTGTAATTTTATCCTTTTTTCTGAATCAAATTTCAGTTTAACCTTATAATTCCAATATGAGATATCTTTTTATGTGAAATTCTGGCAACGTGTAGAAGGAGACATTTAATTACAGCAAACCTAAGATAAGTAAATAAATATACAAAGTGTTAGATAATCTTACATGTGCACATATTTCAAATTATAAATTAGAAACTGTTATATTAAAAAATATATACTTTTTTAGTGATTTGTGACCTTTTTTCCCATGAGGCTAGTAGAAAGGCCATTCTTGTGGCAGTCTAGTAGTTTTAAACCCGAACCCTTTTACTCACCAGCGACAGATATCCTTTGTTGAAGAAGAGACTTGCAGTAATATGCCTAATGGTACAGATATGCTTTTACACACATACAGACATACACACATACAGTGCACAGCTTCAGAGGGAAATAGTGCTTGGCAGGCCTGCGAGGCCTGTTTTGTTTCCTAGCTTATTCCCTACTGTTACATCACCCATTTTCCACTTACTGTCATGACACAGCAGGGCAGCTTGAATTTCTCCCCGAGGATGAGCAGGCCAGCTGATGGCAGTCACTGCCAGCTCTCTCTGACAAGCTTATCTAAGGCCTGGGTCACTTTTCAAACCCAAGCCATTTAGGTCACAATCCAGTCCTTATCACCCCATACCATGAAACAGGCTTCATTTTACCCTGTCTAATAAAACTATTAGGGAAAGTCAAATGCTTTGATTTTGTAGGATACATCCGCATTATTTCATCCTGAATAACAATCATGTCAGTATTCACAAAGGCTGCAGGACTTAATCTGTTCTCTGAGCAGTTATAAACCACTGATCAATTATATTTACTTTAAGATGGATTCAGTACTATAAACCACATCAGATACTACTTTAACATCTATGCAAACTTGTCTTGTTTTCTGCCATATAATAAACAGAAAAAAACATGCATCTAGTTGTTAGTGTTTTTACTTAATTTTATTATATTGGCATAGCCAGTACACTTGCAAAGCCTTTTCCCCCTCCTTCCATTCCTTGCCATTGCAACTAACTCCCACTAGGTGGCAGCATAAACCCACCAAACAGCTGAATCTTTGCCCAGCTAAGCAGCTCATCCTGTAAGCAGGTCAGCACTCTACACTTATTTAAATTCTCCAATATTTATGTGTACTGTAAAGTCACCCCAGTCCCTTCACTGCAGTTATTTTTCCATTCACAGTGAATAAATAGTGGAAACACAGTCACTGGCATAATCCCTGTGATTAAGGCACAATGATGTTTACCTTTATTACTTAGTCGGACTCCTGATATTTTTTTTTAGCTCTTACCTCCTAGGTAGGGCTCTATACAGGTTTCACTTCCATCCCCTCACAGGTTATCCTCCCCCTCCTCCTGGAAGGCTACATTATCTAAACTGTGACACCATTTTTAAAATAGTCCAGGGTCAATAGTCCAGGGTCTGCTGCTTTGACTGCCTCTCCCCACCAGGTACCCCCGAGAAGCTTGCATGCATGCAGGTAATTTTGGTTTATGTATTTGCTTAGTTTTTTGTTTGAAAGTACTGCATCTGTGTTATGGCTGTAATTTTACTGTGCACTATTTTAACCTTTGACTCTGAATGTGAGCATTGTGCTGAATATATTTACACACATGTACTGGATAACTGTAACTGTTTTTTAGAACTTCTGGTCAGTCATTGGGACACACACGTGTTACCTATACACCCTCCCATGCTTGCTAACACTATGATGTAATTTCAACGTATATTGCATTTACTAGACGAACGCTAATTCTGTGAACTATTCAGCATTTCTCACTGTGGCTACTGGCATTCAATGAATAGACTGCCTGAATAATTGTTACCCTGTAGGTTGTGCCTGTACTAAACATACGTCTGTTATCTGGTATGTTTCTCCTCCCTCTTTTTTCCCACTGTTGAACGCTAACACACAGCTACATACAGCCTAAAGGACGTGAATGTAGCCCAGGAATGTTATTAGTGCATCACAAGTACAAATTAATGTTATGCTCACTTACCTGGCATGTACCACACCTCATAATACTATAGTAAATATTTACCTCCCACATTCTCCACGCACATGCACCCACAGCTTCCCCCAAGCCAATACTCTGCTCATATAAACTTTTTACTGCTGCCTACCCACAACAAGACTTTGTTACACCTCGTTTTGTCTCCTTTTTCCAACATCTCTAGCTCTACTTCACTCATGGCTGCCCCCCCCCCCCCCCCCCCCAAGTGAACAATTTCAGAAAATTATCCTGCAAACAACTGAAGGCAAAAGGACTCACTACTGGGACTGTTACTTTCTGAAATATTCTTATGTAGGTGTATTCCCTGTTAACTAATTACCGCATCTAGTTGTACTTTTACTTAGTTTTATTACACAAACCACACACCCATCTTCGCCGAGGCTCTCAATAAAAATCTACCCAAACAGCAGAGACCACCAAGACTGAAACGCACTCAACAACCCTAACACGACACTAATCATGAGACACATAACTCTCCTAAGAGTGTGCCACTCAACCAAACCCCCTAAGGCAAAACAGCATGCCCAGCACACTAGTCATAGGTGACCCAATAGTGAGGCACACTGATGTCCCACTCACTAGGTTGAATAAGGAGAAAGTAACAGTCAGCTGCCTGTCAGGTGCCAGAATCTGCCACATAACTCATGCACTCATGTCTCTCAACAACAGGTACAAATATGACTTTGTCATTGTACATGTGGGTGTGAATGACCTGGGACATACCTCCCTGGACTACATGAAAAGAGACATGGAGGAGCTCTCGGATTATGTAGCCCAGATGGGCATGACCCTAGCCCTGAGCAGCATCATACCACTGTACAAGCAGAAAATGATTGATTTCAACAACTGGCTAAGTTTCTGGTGTCATTCTAAGGGGATCCAGTATCTGTCTGCCTGGGATGACATGACTGACAGACCTCCATGCTTTGCCAGAGATGGCCTGCATCTGCCACCCCTGGGCTTCTGGATACTGGCCAAGGCTCTTGCCACCCCTGTAGTGCCTTTTTAGGTGGTGTACCAAAGAACAAATTACCACTGTAACAGTTATAAACAAATGCAATATGAGGGTCATGCTGCTCAATGCTAGCAGTCTAAATCTCAAAATGCACTCGCTCAAAGCACTCTTTAAAATGGAGAACATTGACATTTGTGCTGTAACAGAGACTTGGTTCAAGGCAACAGAAAGCACCCCTGCACTACCAGGCTATAACTCATTCCACACCTTTCGGCCCCAGAACTTGGACTGAAGCTCTAAAGGCAGTGGTGTCTCCATATTCATAAAGGATGTGCACACCTCCAGACTGGTAGCCCAACATAACGCATCAGAGATACTTCAGGTGCAGCCAACATTGGGTAAGACAGCCATTCAGGTCGTAGCTTGTTATAGGTTCCCAAACATGTCCCAAGACTCACACTCCACATTCCTAAGCACCCTAGAGAATATTAGGGTCTACCCTAACACTCTCCTATTAGGAAACCTCAACTACCCCTCCATTAACTGGGAAAACTACTCATGTACCAATAGACTTGCTAAATGTTTCCTGGAATTCATTAATTCCAATGCCCTGGACCAGCTTGTTCTTACCCCAACAAGAGGTAGGAACAACCTTGACCTGGTCATTACTAACATGGGTGGCCATTGCTGTACACTAATAGTCAGCTCCTCCCTTGTTAGATCCAACCACAAACTAATCACCTTGGAAATACACATCCCTCCCACCCCCTCCTGCAAAAGTAGCCACCATGAAAAACTTCTCCAAAGCTAACTTTGGACTCCTAAAAACAGAGGTGGCTAACTTAACGGTAACCATGCAAATGGAGAATAGTTGCATGACTGCAAAATCAAACACCGATGCACTGTACGAACACGTACACAAATACATGGATCTCACTAACCCAATAGAACCAACAGCGATGCACTGTACGAACACGTACACAAATACATGGATCTCACTATACCCAATAGAACCAACAGCGATGCACTGTACGAATACGTACACAAATACATGGATCTCACTAACCCAATAGAACCAACAGCGATGCACTGTACGAACACGTACACAAATACATGGATCTCACTATACCCAATAGAACCAACAGCGATGCACTGTACGAACACGTACACAAATACATGGATCTCACTAACCCAATAGAACCAACAGCGATGCACTGTACGAACACGTACACAAATACATGGATCTCACTATACCCAATAGAACCAACAGCGATGCACTGTACGAACACGTACACAAATACATGGATCTCACTAACCCAATAGAACCAAGATGCTCTCCTCCCAAAAAAAGGAAGCCAATATGGTGGTCTCCTACCATACACAAACTCTACAACAGAAGGAGGAAACTGAAGGAAAGTGAAGTCCCAAGACTGGAAAAACTCGCTTATCAGCCTCAACAAAAAGTTGAGATCCCTCATCAAATCCTCTAAAGCTAGCTATGAAAACAGAATTGCAGCAGATAGTAAAGACAACCACGATGCCTTCTAGAGTTATGTAAAGAATCTCCATGGCAATACCCAGATTTGCTCTGTGCTACTGCATGATGGTACCTCCTATACAAAGCCAACAGATATTGCCAATATACTAGCCGACAAATTCAGTGCCAACTTTACCCCTCTCCCCCCCCAAAGGACCAATCACAATACAGAAAGGCCTCACTGAGACCAATGACTGGTGTCAGAACCATGGCCTTAAGCTCAATGCCAAAAAATGTGTCGTCATCCCCTTTGGGAAAAACCCAGTTCCCATGAATTACCACATTGATGGTAGTCCACTGAACACAGAAGGCATTATAAGAGATCTGGGAACACAGGTTGACAGCAACCTCTCTACTGACCACCACATTGCCACTGTGGTCAGGAAGTCCTTCTATGTGGCACATCTCATTACTAAGGGTTTTGCATCCAGGAAGAAAGAGGTCATTGTCTCCCTCTACTCTCCCCTCATTAGGCCAATCATAGAGTAAAATGCCCCATTTGGCATGTACCTCACTAGACACCTGCAACTACTGCAGAGGCTGCAAAAGTACCTCACAAAGAGGATCCTAGGCCTTAAACATTTGTCCTATGTGGACAGACTCAAAAAACTCCAACTATTCTCTGTCTCATATTGCCTACTTAGAGGCAATCTCTGTTTGACTTACAGAGCCATGTCTGACCCAGCTCTGTTAGAAATGCTACATCTAAAGAAATCCCAATCCCTCCACACTACATGATCCAGAGATCTGAACATTATTACCACAATCAACAGAAAATGCTGGAGGGACAGGTTCATAACCCAGAGACTGCCCATGCTATGGAATAAACTTCCCATACATGTCAAGCAGAGCACCTCACTGGCCCTCTTCAAGAGAAATCTTGATGAATGGATGGAAAATAGAAAATTCACCCCAGGGATCACTCCAGTGGCTCTACTTGACAGAGGCATTGGGAACTATGGTCGGGTGGTATGATGCCAGGATAATACTATTGTCTAGGCTTGTAAAGGCTCCAGGGCCATTAGCCTAGTACACACCTATGAACCTAATACCAGTAGATTACCAGGCACCCAGTATTACTGCTGCAGGTTAAAACAGTACTGTCCAAGGCCAAGAATACAGCTTCTGTGGGACCTAACAATATCCCTGGCTCTGTTCTACATGAACTACAGAGTGAACTGGCACCTTACCTGTGTTCCCTGTTCAATCACACCCTCACCTCAGGCTTTGTCCCTACCGAATGGCGCACTGCTACAGTCATCTCTCTCCACAAAGGAGGAGCAACTACAGACTCTGGGAACTACTGACCCATTAGCCTGAAGAGTCTGATATGCAAAGCTATGGAATGCATCATCATGGACTTAATAATCAAGGATACAGGAAATTTCCAGACTCTGGATCCCACACAGTTTGGTTTTGTGAAGGGTAGATCATGCCTGCTCAACTTGGTCAACTTCTTTGAGTCAATCCCCAGAGCTGTGGATGAAGGCAAGGTGGTTCATACAGCCTACCTTGATCTGGCCAAGGCCTTTGATACCATTCCCCACTCAGGAATCATAGAAAAACTCATTAAGCTAGACATTAACCTCTATATCACTAGGTGGGTTGCAAACTGTCTCACAGATAGAACCCACAGTGTGAAAGTAGCTGACTCCAAGTCAGGCTGCCAACCAGTCACTAGTGGAGTACCACAGGGATCAGTTCTGGGTCCTCTCCTGTTTGGCATCTACTTCTCAGAAGTCCAGGCCAACATGAAGGAACTCTGGCTGGCAAAATTCACAGATGACTGCAAGTTGGGAGCCATCATTAACTCCCCAAGTGATGTTGACATCCTACAGAAAGGCCTCACTGAGACCAATGACTGGTGTCAGAACCATGGCCTTAAGTTCAATGCCAAAAAATGTCTCATATCGCCTACTTAGACGTGATCTCTGCTTGACTTACAAAGCCATGTCTGACCCAGCTCTGTTAGAAATGCTACACCTAAAGAATTCCCAATCCCTCCACACCACACGCTCCAGAGATCTCAACCTCATTACCACAATCAACAGAACGTGCTGCAGGATTGGTTCATAACCCAGAGAAAGCCCATGCTCTGGAATAGACTTCCCATACATGTCAAACAGAGCATCTTGCTGGCCCTCTTCAAGAGAAATCTTGATGAGTGGACTGGAAATAGAAAATTCACCTCGGGGAACACTCCAGTGACTCTACTTGACAGAGACACTGTGAACTAAGGTCGGGTGGCACGATGCCAGGGTAATCCTATGGGCTAGGCTTGTAAAGTGTCCAGGGCCATTAGCCTATAAACCTATTAGTATAGTGTGCTCACTTGCAAGGTCTTTTCCCCTCCTTCCATTCCCTTCCATTGCAGCTAACTCCCACTAGGTGGCAGCATGAATACACCAAACAAATGAATCTTAGCCCAGATAAGCAGCTTGTCCAGTAAGCAGGACAGCACTCTACAGATATTTAAATTCTCCAATATTTCTGTCTACTGTAAAGTCACCCCAATCCCTTCACAGCAGTTATTTTTCCATTCACAGTGAATAAATAGTAGAAACACAGTAACTGCCATAATCCCTGTGATTAAGGCACAACACTGCTTACCTTCATTACTTAGACTCCTGATACTTTTTTCCAGCTCTTACCTCCTAGGTAGGGCTCTGGCCGCTACACTCCCCCTCCCTTCCCTCATGCTCATTCCACACCCCTACCCTACCCCCATTCCCACCCAGCCCTTAGCACATTTCCTTTATACCTAACCTTACTACACCCACACCCAACCCCATTCCTCATCCATTCACGCAAACAACCACTACCATCACTCCCATATTACACTCTCATATTACACACTCTACACATAGTTCCTCCCCACTCACAAAGTTCCTACAGTCTATCCTGCCAGTATACTATCAGGATCCCTACATATTCCACACAGTTATCTCTACACATTCCTCCCACTTCTAACAAACCAAACATGTACTCCCATCAAATAATTTTAACACTAGCACTCACCATCACAGCCCATCTAACCTCACCCTACTTCAACAACATTACAACCCCCAACATAAGTCACCCTACCTCAACCTCACCTCCAACATTCACTAACTACCCATTACTCATCTCACCCTCACGCTTTAACCACACCACCTACACCCCTACAAACTCCTCCATTATCTAAGCAAATTTGCCGTAGCTATACAATGAGACTTAGTCTTCTCCAAATACCTACAAGCCATAATAAACATTGCCTGACCTGCTATGCAGTGGTGATATCACCACCAACCCAGGTCCAATAACAAGTCCAACAAATCACCGAAATCAGCCTAGAACCAATACAAGCCTACTTAAGAAAACATCTGATATTCTAATAATAAATCATAACATAAGAAGCATCCTTAACAAAGCCACTGAGCTCCATGTAACCATAGCATTATACTTACCCAACATCATCTTTGTCATGGAAACATGGCTCAACCCACACATTAAAAATGAAGAAATACTATGAAAAGACCGTACAGCTAAAAGAGGATTCAGAGTTGTTCTCCTATATCAGAAC
The DNA here is from genome assembly GCF_019279795.1 of Protopterus annectens. Taxonomy (NCBI): domain Eukaryota; kingdom Metazoa; phylum Chordata; order Ceratodontiformes; family Protopteridae; genus Protopterus; species Protopterus annectens. The sequence goes on from NC_056746.1 coordinate 1,369,473,211, forward strand.
AACATCAGTGTTGAACTATTCAACATAGAAATCTCTGCATTTAATAATGCAGAGATCATACTTGCCAAGGTAAGACTAAATACACAAAAGCAGCTAAATATCTTAGGATCATATATCTCTCCAGGAGATAACATCAAAACCCTAGAATCTCTTCTCCACTGGACATCAGAAACCCTCCCCCATGAAACCATTATACTAGGCGACTTCAATATTGACTGTACCTCACTTAACTTACCCCACCCCTCAAATCATATTAACCATTATGGCTTCTCACAGCTTATACAAATGCCTACTAGGGTAGACAAAACCTCAAAAAAAGAATTAATACTAGACTGGATTCTCACCAATCGCCCATCTTCCACTCACAATTTTGGTACACTACATGACAATCTATGTGCCCACCTCCCAACATTTTTCATCAGAGACCAAATTAAACTCACTAGAACTAGCTCTCTTAAACACATCTGATACACTAAAACCTTCAGGGCTAATGACCTTAATACAGCCCTTAAGCAGTCTAACTGGTCCCCCTTTTTAACACTTCCTTTAAATGAAGCAGTTGAGTATTTCAACACTAACTTTTAAGGCATTCTCAACCAAATTTCCCCAGCAAGACAGAGCTGCACTAAAACCATCTATGCCCCATGGCTTACCAAGAGCACTAGGCAACTTATGAAACAAAGGGATAAAGCATGGGACACCTGGCACAAAAACAAAACTACTCCCAATAGGCACACATTCTTAAAACTGAGAAACACTGCAAAATTCAAATCAGACTAGACAAACAAAACTACTATAGTGAAATTCAAACTAAGCACAATACCTACCCACAAATCTTCTGGGTCGCTATAAGCAGTATTCTCCAAACAGGTAAATCACCAACTCCTCATCTAAACATAGACACCACCTCTATAAACACAGCTACCCAATTCAATGAGTACCAACTTACAGCATCTATAGACATCTAACCAGACTTAAATCCACCACCCTAGCAGTAGACAAACTACCTAGCAAATATCTACAAATAGCCGCCAAACCCATTTCCTACCCAATCTCTCTAATCATTAACATATCAATCTCAGAACAAAAGGTGCCACTTCTCTTGAAAATCTCCTACATTATGCCAATACACAAAAGGGGGCACCTCCACTGACCTAACAAACTACCGACCTATAGCTATACTTTCCCCACTGTCTAAAATACTGGAAAAATGTATCCACTCCCAGATCCTAACACATCTCCTCTGCCGAAACTCAACATGGATTCCACTCCTACAATAGCACTACCACTGCACTCATCCATTTTAGTAACCTAGTAAATAACCAACACAAGAACAGCCAAGTGTCTGCAGTTTTCCTTGAGTTATCAAAGGTGTTTGATACAGTCTCCCATACACAACATCTAACATCAGTAAGAGAATTAAAACTAACTACCCCCACTCCATTATGGTTTCAAGACTACCTCTCCCAATGCCAACAAGCTGTTCAGTGGAAAATCTCCCTTTCCCCCCACTTCCTGTAAAACTACGAGTACCCCCAAGGATCAATCCTAGGACCCCAACTTTTCACCATATTTACAAATAATCTTCACAAAGCCACCCCTCTAGCAAACCTGGTTCAATAAGCTGATGACTCCACCTTAATCTGCTCTGCTACCACCCTCCAACAACTTCACATCAAGACCCAAGAAACCTTTACATCCATCGAAACCTGGCTAGCAAACTCCCAGCTAATACTAAATCCTAAAAAGACCTAGCTTATGCTCTTCCATCCTTCCAAAGCAGCAGCACCTACTCCGACATTCTCTATTTCTGCATCAGATAATACCCCTAACTCCCCGTCACACAAACCAAATTACTAGGGGTCATTAATGACAATAATATACAATTTGACAAACACAAAGCTCATACAATAACCAAAGTCAACAAAAAACTAGGTACTCTTTACAGATGTAAAAACATCCTAATCAGCAACAGTAAAGTTACCCTAGCTCGTACCCATCTTCTCTCTACCTTACTGTATGCTTCTCCTGTCTTAATTAATATTAACAAGAGTGACTTAAGCAAGCTATAAGTATGCTACAACAAAAAAGTAAAATTCGCCACAAACTCCTCCTACCGCACCTACCACTGTCGGGCCCTAAAACAGCTTTCCTGGCTTGAACTCCCTAACACATTAGCTCTAAACCAACTTCTTCTAGCTCACCAAATACTGCACTAACTTGACAAAACTCCAGCCTTACAAGACCTGATCACCCTCTACTCCAATAACTGAGAACTTATATTTACTAACAAGGCACTAATCGCAATCCCCAAAAGCCTTTACAGCTCAGGTGACTCCCAGTATTCTAGCAACATTGCCAAGACTTGGAACTCCCTACCACTAAAATCAGGCTACCATCTAATAAAACCATCTTCAAAAAACAGCGTAATTCCACCTAAACAACTTCTGGACATGCAACTGCCTAACACCTGGCTGAGATATTCTAACTCCTTTCCCCTACTAAATATCCAACCTGTTTAAAACTCCCGCAGATGCACTACATATTATCACACGTTACATGCAACTGCCGAACACCTGGCTGACATATTCTAACTCCTTTCCCCTACCCACTATCCAACCTCTTTAAAACTCCCACAGATGCACAATGTATTATCACACATTACTTGTAACTGCATAGCACCTGGCTGACATTTTCTACCTCCTTTCACCTACCCACTATCCAACCTCCTCTTTCAAACTCCTACACATACACTATACATTATCACAAATTACTTTGTAACTGCCTAGCACCTGGCTGTCATATTCTGACTCCTTTCCCCTACCCACTAGACAACCGCCACTTTAAAATTCCCACAGATGCACTATATATTATCACAAGTTACTTGTATCTGCCTAGCACCTGGCTGACATATTCTAACTCCTTTCCCCTACCCACTACCCAACCTACTCTTTAAAACTCCCACAGATGCACTATATATTCTCACATGTTACTTGTAATTGCCTAGCATCTGGCAAACATATTCTGACTCCTTTCCCCTACACACTATCCAACCTCTTTAAAACTCCCACAGATGCACTATATATTACCACACGTTACTTGTAACTGCCTAGCACCTGGCTGACATATTCTAACTCCTTTCCCCTACCCGCTATCCAACCTCCTCTTTAAAACTCCAACAGATGCTCTATATATTATCACACGTTACATGTAACTGCCTAGCACCTGGCTGACATATTCTAACTCCTTTCCCCTACCCACTATCCAACCTCTTTAAAACTCCCACAGATGCACTATATATTATCACACGTTACTTGTAACTGTCTATCACCTGCCTGACATATTCTATCCCCTTTCCCCTACCCACTATCCAACCTCCTCTTTAAAACTCCCACAAATGCACTATATATTATCACACATTACTTGTAACTGCCTAGCACCTGGCTGACATATTCTAACTCCTTTCCCCTACCCACTATCCAACCTCTTTAAAACTCCCACAGATGCACTATATATAATCACATGTTACTTGCAACTGCCTAGCACCTGGCTGACATATTCTACCTCCTTTCCCCTACCCACTATCCAACCTCCTCTTTAAAACTCCTACAGATGCACTATATATTATCACACGTTACTTGTAACTGCCTAGCACCTGGCTGACATATTCTAACTCCTTTCCCCTACCCACTAACCAACCTCTTTAAAACTCCCACAGATGCACTATATATAATCACATGTTACTTGTAACTGCCTAGCACCTGGCTGACATATTCTAACTCCTTTTCCCTACCCACTATCCAACCTCCTCTTTAAAACTCCCACAGATGCACTATATATTATCACACGTTACTTGTGACTACCTCACACCTGGCTGACATATTTTAACTCCGTTCCCCTACCCACTATCCAACCTTCTCTTTAAAACTCCCACATATGCACTATATATTACCACATGTTACTTGTAACTGCCTAGCACCTGACTGACATATTCAAACTCCTTACCCCTACCCACTATCCAACCTCCTCTTTAAAACTCCCACAGATGCACTATAACCAGACAACACATAAAACACCTTTCCGCTACCCACTATCCAACCTCCTCTTTAAAACTCCCACAGATGCACTATAACCAGACAACACATAAAACATCTTTCTGCTACCCACTATCCAACCTCCTCTTTAAAACTCTCACAGATGCACTATGCATTATCACACATTACTTGTAACTGCCTAGCACCTGGCTGATGTATTCTAACTCCCTTCCACTACGCACTATCCAACCTCCTCTTTAAAACTTCACTCAGATGCACTATATATTATCACACATTACTTGTGACTGCCTAACACCTGGCTGACATATTTTAACTCCTTTCCCCTACCCACTATCCATCCTCTTTAAAACTCCCACAGATGCACTATATATTACCACATGTTACTTGTAACTGCCTAGCACCTGGCTGAGATATTCTAACTCCTTTCCCCTACCCACTATCCAACCTCTTTAAAACTCCCACAGTTGCACTATATATTACCACGTTACTTGTAACTGCCTAGCACCTGGCTGACATATTCTACCTCCTTTCCCCTACCCACTATCCAACCTCCTCTTTAAAACTCCCACAGATGCACTATATATTACCACACGTTACTTGTAACTGCTTAGCACCTGGCTGACGTATTCTAACTCCTTTCCACTACCCACTATCCAACCTCCTCTTTAAAACTCCCACAGATGCACTATGTATTATCACACATTACTTGTGACTACCTCACAACTGGATGACATATTCTAACTCCTTTCCCCTACCCACTATCCAACCTCCTCTTTAAAACTCCCACAGATGCACTATATATTACCACATGTTCCTTGTAACTGCCTAGCACCTGGATGACATATATTCTATCTCCTTTCCCCTTCCCACTATCCAACCTCCTCTTTAAAACTCCCACAGATTCACTATATATTACCACACGTTACTTGTAACTGCCTAGCTCCTGGCTGACATATTCTAACTCCTTTTCCCTACCCACTATCCAACCTCTTTAAAACTCCCACAGATGCACTATATATTATCACGTCACTTGTAACTGCCTAGCAATTGGCTGACATAGTCTAATTCCTTTCCCATACTCACTATCCAACCTCTTTAAAACTCCCACAGATGCACTATATATTATCACACGTTATTTGTAACTGCCTAGCACTTGGCTGACATATTCTAACTCTTTTCCCCTACCCACTATCCAACCTCCTTAAAATTCCCACAGATGCACTATATATTATCACACATTACTTGTAACTGCCTCGCACCTGGCTGACATATTCCAACGCTTTTCCCCTACCCACTATCCAACCTTATCTTAAAACCTCCCACAGATGCACTATATATTATCACAAGTTACTTGTAACCGCCTAGCACCTGGCTGACATATTCTAACTCCTTTCCCCTACCCACTATCCAACCTCTTTAAAACTCCCACAGATGAACTTTATATAATCACATGTTACTTGCATCTGCCTTGCACCTGGCTCACATATTCTAACTCCTTTCCCTTACCCACTATCCAACCACTACCCAAGATGCAGAATCCTTTACAGTTGCACTCTATGAGCACCTGCAAGGATGCATGGATCGTGCCATCCCTAGCAAGACCAAGACTCACTCCCCTAAGAGAAGGAAACCAGTCTGGTGGGCCCTGCCATAAACAGATTATACAACAAAAGGAGGAAACTAGTTCAGAAAAAAAGCAAATCCCAAGAAGGAAAGACATCCCTGATCAGTATCAGTAAGAAACTAAGGTCCCTCATAAAATCATCCAAAGTTAACTTCGAAAGAAAAATAGCCAAGGATTCGAAAGATAACCACAAAGCCTTCTTTAGCTATGTCAAGAATTTAAGTGGCAACTCACAGATATGCTCTGAGATAGTGCAAAATAGCACAAAGTATACTGAACCTACTGATATTGCCAACATACTGGCAGATAGATTTAGTGCAAACTTCACCTCCCTCTCACCTTCAAAAGGGCTCACAACAATACCGGAAAAGTGTAGTGTCCCGGAAATCACAGAAGCACAGGTGAAAACAGCCCTTTCAAAAGCCAAAAATACAGCATCAATGGGGCCAGATGGTGTCCTAGTCTGCATCTTGTACGAACTACAGAACGAACTAACCCCCCACCTAAACACGTTGTTCATCCTCAGCCTCTCCACAGGCTACGTGCCCATAGAATGGCGCACAGCAATGGTTATTCCGTTTCACAAAGGAGGGGTCACAACTGACCCTGGTAACTATCGCCCCATAAGCCTGACTAGCCTGGTCTGCAAAGCTATGGAGCGCATCATCGTGGAACTCATTAACAAAGACATTGAAAACCTCCAAACACTTGACCTGATCCAGTTCGGCTTTGTTAAGGGCAGACCATGTCTACTAAACCTGGTTGACTTCTTCGAGACAGTTACCAAGGCCATAGACAAGGGAAAGGTGGTTCACACAGCCTACCTTGATCTTGCCAAGGCATTCAACACCATTCCTCACTCGGATATTATAGAAAAACTCACCAGCCTGAACATAAACCCCTACGTCACAAGATGGGTTGCCAACTGGCTTACAGACAGAACTCACACGGTAAGAATAGCGGGCTCCAGGTCTGACTCTAAACCCGTCACAAGTGGTGTCCCACAAGGCTCGGTTCTGGGACCCCTACTGTTTGGCATATATTTCTCAGAAGTACAGGCAAACACAGGAGGACTATGGCTAACCAAGTTCGCCGATGACTGCAAACTGGGAGCCATAACTGATTCTCCAGCTGACACGGACATCCTCCAAAAAGGCCTTACTGAGACAGACACCTGGTGTCAAAATCATGGCCTCAAGCTAAATGCCAAAAAATGCATAGTCATCCCATTTGGGAAAAACAAAACACCCAAGAATTACCAAATAGGTGGCAGCCCCCTTAATACAGAAGAGGTAATAAGAGATCTGGGGACCCAGGTAGATAGTAATCTCTCCTTTGACAATCATATTGCCAAAGTAGTTAGGAAATCCTTCTATGTGGCCCATCTAATTACTAAGGGGTTCACATCTAGAAATAAAGAGGTTATAGTGCCCCTCTACTCGTCACTCATCAGACCCATCATAGAGTACAATGCCCCATTTGGGATGTACCTCACAAGACACTTCCAACAGCTTGAAAGACCACAAAAGCACCTCACCAAACATATGTCCTATGCAGCCCGACTGAAAAAACTCTGTCTGTACTCAGTGGCATATCACTTACTCAGAGGTGATCTCTGCCTGACTTACAAAGCCATGTCCAACTCAGAATTGATGGACATGCTCAACCTAAAGAAATCCAAGTCACTCGAGCCACACACTCTAGTGAGCTAAACCTCGCCACAACAATAAATAGAACATGCTGGAGGGATAGATTCCTGCCACAGAGACTCCCCATGCTTTGGAACAAAATTCCTAACTATATTAGGCAGAGACGCTCACTAACACTCTTCAAGAGAAGCCTTGACGAGTGGATGGGTAACAGAAAATACACCCCTGGGATCACTTCATTGGCTCTGCTTGACATTAATCAATGGGGTGGCGGAAGCCGACACACTCTGGCTAGGCTTATAAATGCCCTCGAGCAGATAGCCTAGTACCTACCTATGAACCTATGAACCTATATATTATCACATGTTACTTGTAACTGCCTCGCACCTGGCTGACATATTCTAACTCCTTTCCCCTAACCACTATCCAACCTCCTCTTTAAAACTCCCACAGATTTACTATGTATTATCACATGTTACTTGTAACTGCCTAGCACCTGGCTGACATATTCTAACTCCTTTCCCCTACCCACTATCAAGCCTCTTTAAAACTCCCACAGTTGCACTATATATTATCACATATTACTTATAACTGCCTAGCACCTGGCTGACATATTCTAACTCCTTTCCCCTACGCACTAACCAACCTCCTCTTTAAAACTCCCACAGTTGCACTATATATTATCACACGTTACTTAACAAATCACTGCCGCCTAGTCCCCACTGTCCCATCTATACCCATGAGCACTCCCCTAGACTATGTTAATTGCTTTCCCTTAAAATGTCAACGATCCTCATATTAACTTGTCTATATTCCCCTTCTATGACAAACTGGCTAGTATTTTTAGTTTTTCCTTTCATCTCTTATCTTTATTAATTACATCTTCACGATTATCTCTACTAAACATACTATATGAACAACCATCATATGTTACTACCTGCTATACTTTTAATTGTATGTCTAAACCAATACACTTATGTGAATATCTTATGCAATCATGTTATTATCTGCTATATTTTATAACTGTATGTCTAAACCACAATGTTCACGTAAATAGTTTATGTATAGTATGTTAGCAATTGTTCTGGAGCTTATCTCCCTGGGCCTCTGCTGAAAACAGACAGCTCTGTCCAGTCGGACCTTCCTGGTAAACAAATGTAAAATAAATAAATAATGAAAAAAAAGTGTTCCCTAAAGACGTATTCCTCGTTACCTTATTATTTATCCTGCCCTGTCCTATAGTCTTTCCCCAGTAAAATGAAACCTCTGCAGAAGAATGTCATCCTAAGACGTAGGTAAATAAAAACACAATGCAAAGAAATTGCAAGGAGGATTTCTTGCTGAATAAGGAGTGATATGCACAAAAGCTCAATAATTTAAAATACCTTCAAAGTAATTGTCACAGCAAGACAAAAAACTAATGCTAATGAACAGGCATGATGAACATGCTATAGGCAAAACTATGTGATGCACTACCAGAAATAACATTGCACTAGGCAGTCAATAACAGAACATAACATAAACCAGATGGTACGAACAGTATAACCAGTTTTCCTAATCCATGGAGCTAGAATAAGGCATCCCATCTCTCCTGCAATCCCAAGATGATCTAAAAAAGTCTCAGCTGTCTTATTTTTTATACCACAGATTTCATTAATTGATTCTTCCAAATAAGTAATAATTTTTGTATAAAAGCGGTTTCTTCCATTTGTCAACCTATGCATTAACTACTGCTGAACTGCAAATGCACATAAAATGCTTTCTTGTATCACAATTAAACTGCATTATTTTAATACGATAGTCTCTTCCTATGGTTCTCTGGGCTAGCCTTCCATTGCACTGTTATCGCAACACATTTACCCCATTACTACTTTATGTTCCCCCCTCACATCCACAGTGCCTGCTCTTTTCTCTCTTAGCCATTCACATATATGATTTTCTTCCAGTATATCATCAATAAATACCTAGTTGCTCACAATATCCATACCTAATATTTCAGAATAAAAATCTACTGGAAACCTATCTGTGCCTTTACCTTTCTTTTCTTCATAGGTCATACTCTTCTCCCCCTCTTTCTATGCAGCCTTATTTTCTTCTCATCTATCTACAGCAGTCCTTTTCATCCTTTAATCATGTTCCCCTCCCCTACTTGTAAAAATCCATATAATAATATATAGTCCCTTTTTTGTATTCTTCCAGTTAACACTCATAGCTCCTTATGGCATCTAGACCTTTTTCGGGTCTGACTTTATAACTAAGTGACTTATAATAGGTAGAAACAACAAGGGGTGAATACACCAAATCAGAACAATAGCATCATAAACAGATCAGTGGTATATCTGCATGGATGGCTTGCACTATTTTTGTAGCAAAACATAATACTGTGTGCTTCTTTTAAAAACTAGACTTCGTCACTACAGATAGAAATTGTAGGGGAGAGAATCTTATGTTAAAGCTTGGAAGGAGGCCATGACTAGGTTTCTAGGATCCTTTTATTCCACCACCAAGCCTGATGTCCAGCCTCTTGAACTCAAACCTTCATTACAGAGCAACTGGAGAGATATCTGCTCGTACCCGCCCCTCCAGGATAGACATCCTATCCTCCCTGCCAACTTTGTCAAACATCTGAGCTGCTAATCATACTCAGCTCGCTTGGGTCAGGGCTTTATTCATTCATGCCACCAGACCATTTTTTTTTAAAGCTGAAAGATTATTTTTTTAACAAACCTTTGTTTTCCAGATAATGCAACTGCCCTAAAAGAATGCTTTCTATAAAGAAATGTGACACTGCCAATTTCTTCTTTGGGTTACGAGGAGATAAACAAGTTTGAAAATACAGCTCTTTATGCATTTTTAAAGAACAGATAACTTGAGTGGTGTTTGTGTTTGAATAACCTATATATTAGTTGTCATTGCATGGCTAAAGTGGCAAATTGTGCAATAATACAGATAGCTGCAACAGTTGCAAAATGGAAATTTCTGCAATTCCACCCAGTAAAACTATAAAATCACAAATGGAAAATAGTGCTGCAAACTGCAGACATTTCCAACTTCTCTGTAAAACAGTCACAATCACAGGCGGCACAATCTCACAAAGAAAGCCAAAACCAAACACAGACTTAAGAACATCTGCAGACAGGCTGACTACAAAAACTATTTAATAAACTAGAAGAATTCACTGGTCAAATTGAAACTCTACAACTGGTGGTTTGTGATGTGAATCAGCCAAAAGAACATAGTCAAAAATTTCTTGACCTAATGGCTCAGTTTATGTAAAGCCAAGCAACATGAGCTGACAACTGAAATGCTATAGTTCCAACAGAAAGACTTTGTATTTAAGATACAAACATTCCTTTAGGAGAAATTATAAATCAAAGGAAAAATGTGGAAATAAGGTCAAATAACATCAACTTAAGAATTTGAGGTGTACCAGAAATTTGGGAGAAAATGCTCCCATTAATCAAAATTATACAAAACCTGTTCTTTATCATCTTGCCAAATAAATCCAGACAGACACCAACTCTAGTACACAGTGATATAGTCCACAGGCTGGTTAGAACAAGGAAATAACATTTCTAAACCACAAGGCCCCTAATAGTGGTTTCAAAGGCTGTCTCTATGAAATAAAATCTGGTCTTCATATCCTCCTATTAGGAGATCCTGGACTGACTTTGATAGAAAAAAAAAAAAAAGAAAAAGAAAATATTTGTGTTTATCAATGAATTTTAACAGAGACTGGAAGCAGATTTCAAAAATAATTACAAGTCTTTTGATGAAAGCAAATTAAATATTACTGTCCACTCCCTGTCAAATTACTTAAGATATACAAATTACGAGGCTTACGTCTAACATTAGAGCAGAAGTCAAACTTGAATGTAAGGCCTTAAAATTATTACTTCCAAATATCAAATGGATTCTAGGAAGCTATCCAGTTCCTTTTCTTGTTTAAAGATAACATTAGCTCAAAAAGTGGCAGGAAATGAAGGACAGAAACAATAATTTACTAATCAAAGAAAGTATTTATATAAGTTGATCATCTTAGGGTTTACCCTTGGCCCCCTAGCTATTGCTTTTCTGATAAAAATCTGAATGGACCTAATGCTTTAATGAAAGTATAATTTTGTTTACATATATTTGACAGATGAATTTTGGTGTTCATGTCAGACAGCCTATAATAAGGCTTATGAATGATGAGACCCAATCCTATGTCTTTGTGGTACACAGAGTTTTATCTACTATAGCTGTTACCAGTTACAGAAAAAAATTAGGAATGTGAAGAGATGCACAGCTTTCAAAAACCACTTAAAATGTCCCTTTGTCAGAGTGACAGCAGGCATACATCGTCTCCCTTTGCAAAACAAAAACTTCAAAAGCTGCCAGTTATTATGCCAAACATTGTGTTTAGAAGCGTGGCACAGTCACGTAGTTCTAACAGATTTTAAAACTGTTTTACCTTCTGCAATTGTTCTTTGCTTGCCAGCCCCATCCACTGTTAATTCCTATCATAAAAACCTGAACTTAACAGTGCTACGGGTTTGTAATAAAAGCTTGAAAAGCACCTTTCTGATCTCAGAAATGTGCTTAACATGTCTGTTTTTTAACCACTCTTGGAGCATAACCACAGTGCTCCGAGCACTACAAATTATTTATCAGTTTTGAATATATACAACGGATATAGGCTCTGCATCATTCCTGAGACTACATTTCCTTTGATAGTCAAACTACTTTCAGACACACTATGTTGGATATTTTCAAAGTGACAGTGTATTTGTGATTAACGTTTTAGTGCTGTAACAAAATTTTGTGAAATGTTAGAGCTTTATTTATATATATAAAACTATTTTAGTACATTATAAAAACAAATGCTAATAATATTGCATTCTCTATGTTTATTCACAAACTACACAAACTGCATATAAAAACAAGTAAAGGGTTCAGTTGTTCTTCTTTTCATGTGTTACCTCCTAAGAATATAAGTTACCCAGGTGCCATACCATAGGGGGATGGAGCTCTATAACCCAGATGACTGGAATTTGATTAGCAGCTCAAATACTGGAGAAGCTTGGCACAGGAGATGGGAGTGGCTAACTTTCATTAACTTAATCATCCTGTGGAGGGATGGGGGTTCTATTTGCAGACGGGTGCTTCCTGTTGGAGACTGATAATTCCTGGCTGAGAAATAGTTTACCATTCATACAGCAGTGCGTGCATGTGTGCGCGTGTGCGTGTGTGTGAGTGGGGGTTAGAATAGGCACGTCATTCAACAAGATGACACACCAGGTGTCAAATGCACACTAGCCCTAATGGAGTTTCCCTTCTCCTTTATTCCTAAAACACCTTTCCTCAAGTAACACATATTCTGTTCATCCATCTACTCTCAACCTGATGAATGGAAGGGACAAATGTGGAATGAGAAAAATGAGCTTTCCTTGGGGATGGAGGGGTTGCATACCACAAAGACTATGGCAGGATTTCAGCACTTATCCGGAAAGGAAGCAAATGTGTTTCTGAGGATAAGAACTAAACCAGGGATATGAGTTAAAAAAATAATAATTTTATATACATATGTATATGAATCACCTACTATACACTGAACATTCAATACACCGACAAAACAGAACCCACGCCCACTCCACCGACATTCCTAATCACCGACAGTGCAAAACACCGAACCACAAATCACCGATGTGACATTCCCTGACAAATATGTCAACAGATGCATAATATGTGCATTTTCAAGTCCCTTTTCAATATTAAACAAAATATGAAGTATAGTCCAAACAAAAACAGCCAGCTTTCCATCCTACATATTCAATATAATGCATAGTCCAGACAAAAAGTGCAACAGCCAGCGTTTCATCCTACATCTTTAATAAACGAGCTATACTCTGCACAAACTCTAGTGGAGAGTACTCAGCTCTATTGCCAATTACTTGCTGAAACTGATTATGCCTCTATACAACCCTCCACTTTTTAGGAGACAGAGGAACACCAGTTGACATTCTCACCCTTAATTCATTGATACGATCCTGTTCCCTAGTCAAAGCATGCATTATGACATCCAGGTCCATAGCTCTACTACCTAGAAAACACTTTAATCTGCGGTGCCACGCTTCCACTGAGTTCATTTAGTTCAGCTATGTTCCAAAACTTTACAGGAAAAAGTGGAAGAAATCTCATAGACATGTTATTTCTAGTATGAAATTTCCTCAGTTTCCCATACACATAGTACTCAGAGAAATATTTCACAAGCTCATGTCCTTCAATAGGGATAGTAGTTTTCACTAATTCAAATGTGTCATTCACTTCCTCCTGTTGTAGAAACGCTAGCACAACTAGTGATTTAATTGACAATTGAAACATCATATTACTGTTATATGTAGAGGCAAGGCCCAAAGCTTGTACTTTTCTCCAAATATTCTGTCCAAAGTGAAATAAACACCCTTTGGACTGCACATCGGAGAAATTTAAGCTCACGTTCCTTAAGGCTGCTATCTCGAAATCACACAGAATGTATTTAACTTGACATTCAAAGCTATTTTCCGACAATAGTCCAAACAGAGCGTGCCAATGGTAATTATAACATTTTAATGATTTCTTGCTCATGAGAGGATAGAATAGGGGTACAACTTTACTATAACATCCAGTCTTTAAAATACCATGTATGCTATAAAGCTGCCTGCATGTCACACCTTTTTGAAAGAAAGTGCCGTCCATCATCCAAATGGCGGCTCGGCTGAGATCATACAGGTTAGTAACAGTGCTAAATGCAAACACTACAGAGTCAGTTGTGTTACCGGCCATGCGTTGCATTTACTAACGAAGCACCCTTCTTTCAGATTGTACTCATTACTATCAACGTCCATTAATGTGATTTCAAGTCTGCCTGGTGTTAAAGTACATTTTCTGCAAACCCTACCTATACTCTGTAAAAGGGCCTTCCTTTTTGGTATATTATGGATGGCAGACATGGATGTGGATGCTAATGCATCTTCCACAATAGAGCACAGCATATCTCTGCTGTATTGGGCACGTACCTTTACCTCATTTGTGAGTGTATATCTTTCAGTCTCACTCAGAACAGCACTGTGGTCATGTGGAACTGTTTTCAGTAATTCATCCCCATCTGTGCTCTTCAAGGTTATTGCTCTACCCCTGCAATGTGTACTTGGCTTTTCCTTACATCCCCAATAATGCCTGTTCTGTCTTGTACACTCTAGATGGTATAGGTACCCTTTAATTTGTAACATTTCCTTCCCTCGTTGCGAGTTCACAACAGGGTAACAATTCCCGACTTCTCCTGGTCCTTCTAGCGTTGATTTTGGCATTATTAAGCGATATGTTTGGATGTGGGAGAGATACAGCTACACTTTTAAAGTTGGCTCTCGTTATTGTCGGCCAATCAGCTGTCGGTAATGTGTGGTGTCGACTTAATGCACTGTCGGTGTACCGGTCGTGTATTCCTGCTTGTCGGTGTATTGAATGTTCGGTGTATAGTAGGTGATCCATATATATATATATATATATATATATATGTATATATATATATATATATAGGAGCACTACAGAATCCTAAAAGCCCAAAATCCTGAAGACCAAAATCCTGAGACCAAAATCCTGAAAGTTCAAAATACTGAAAACTCAAAATCCTAAAAACACACAGGATGCCAACACTCACTATATTCCAGCACAAGTACATACAGAAACATATTACCCTTTAACAATACACAGGGGGCAAGCCCCCTGCACCCCCATGTTGATATATTTAAGTATCAGAGGGTAAGGGGGGCACAGCCTCCCACATGGGGGGTGCAGGGGGGCTTGCCCCCCTGCTTATACTTGGAGAACAGTAATATAGTTTGTGTTTTATTTGTTTCTGTATGTACTTGTGCTGAAATATAGTGAGTGTTGGTATCTGTGTGATTTCAAGATTTTGAGTTTTCAGTATTTTGAACTATCAGGATTTTGGTCTTCAGGATTTTGGGCTTTCAGGATTCTGTAGCACTTATATATATATATATATATATATATATATATATATATATATATATATATATATATATGTCTCTCTCTATATATATATATATATGTGTGTGTGTGTGTGTGTGTGTGTGTGTGTGTGTGTGTGTATGGTTGCATGCACTATTTATAAGCGAAAACACGCAAAGCCAAATGATGCAATGTTGAGTGCATATGGTTGAAAACACACAAGTTGACATGTCACTGCACTTGCACTGAGAAACAGCCTTGACACATGCAATTTCTCACCTTTAGAAACAACACAAAACATCAGCACACCCCCTGGTAGCTATATGTGCTAACTCTGAGCTAGTACAAAGACAGGGTAAGAACAAATTTCCTAACCCACGAATTTGTGCGATCTTGCACATCTGTTGATCAACTGCCTAATCGACCACATGCAGTCGACTAGGCAGCTGTCGACCTAACACGCATTCGTCCGGGAGACTAGCACCTGTCGCTCTCTCTCTGTATAGATAGTCAAAAAACGAGCAAACAAACTTGTGAAAATGTGTAGAGACAGGCAACCTAATGTCCAGATAGTCAATACTAACCACAGGAAACAAAATCCAAGTTTCTTCTTTAACGTAAAAGTATTTTATTTTTCAAAAAGACAACGTTTTCGCCGTGACCCCTGTCACAGCTTCCTCAGAAGAAGACAAATAAAACAGCTAAACTGGTCTGTTCAAATACTCAGTTAACAGGAAGTGACAAATAATTGCACTTCCTGCACTAATTTATCTTAATTAAAAATTAGTAACTAAAATCATGAATAGTACTAAAAACTCCATTGAGTTAGCAATAAATATTGTGTAATGAAAACCTCATAAAAATATTCTTAACTAATACATTTGTATTATTTACATTGTAAATATTATGCAATATACCCACAAAATATGTGCATATAGGCATTACCTAAAATAGCTCTTTAGCTTAAGGACACATGAAATATTACAATTCTCATTGAGACCATCTAGCCTAAATGCATCTAAATTCAACTGCCATGAAAGTTCGACACACTCAAGAACTGTCTGAAAAGGGCCTTCAGTTAAAGGTACTTGGTCAATACCCATAAAGCTAAAGGAGTGGTCAGGGTTACTACTAACATGTTTTGCCAAGGCATTCTCTAAAAGAGGTTTTTTTATAGCATAAAGATGCTGATATACTCTCTCTTTTAGTTTGCGATTGGTTTTTCCTACATAAAAGGAAGGGCAGGAATTACACAAAGCGATGTAAACTACTGACTTTGATTCACAAGTGATCCTCTGCTTGATGTTATACCTTTTGTTCCTAACTATAAAGGAATTTCCAGTTCTCATCACTTTACACATGTTGCAGCATCCACATTTAAATGAACCACTAGGTCTTATATAACCATAAGTGTTAGAAGTATGCTGTAAAAGTTCTTTCAAGTTATTACTTCTCTTATAAATTACATAGGGGCTTGTCACTTCCTGTTAACTGAGTATTTGAACAGACCAGTTTAGCTGTTTTATTTGTCTTCTTCTGAGGAAGCTGTGACAGGGGTCACGGCGAAAACGTTGTCTTTTTGAAAAATAAAATACTTTTACGTTAAAGAAGAAACTTGGATTTTGTTTCCTGTGGTTAGTATTGACTATCTGGACATTAGGTTGCCTGTCTCTACACATTCTCTCTGTATAGATAGATATATATATATATATATATATATATATATATATATATATATATATATATATAAATATAATTCTGTGCCACTTAGAGTTTTTAACTCTTTTTACACTCTTTATGTAAGTTATCTTTCTTTGTGGGTATAGGGGGGGTAGTAATAAGAATCTTCACACTTCACCAAATTAATTTGTTCCATTATCTGTGTTTTTAAACTGTTTATAAGTTTACTTTTAAGTATATGCCCATGACTAAGCTGAAACAGAAACAGACATTTTACCCTGCTTCTTATCCTAAAGGAGTTTATTTGAAGATAATATTATAATGAGAAATGTTGGCTTGAAAGTATAAGATCTATGCACACTCTTGAAGCGTGTCAGTCCCGAGATTTTCAACTTCTTGTTTAGATGCATGATTTATCTGATTATATCTCATTTATTAGGAAAGGATATATTTCAACATTAAGAAGATACAACTTTTCTTTTTTATTATTTTTTAATGGTATGAACAATTGCATCAAATAAGTTACTTTTATAAAATTCATGAAAAAGAAGGTAGGCATTATTTGTACCTATTAACCACATCTAATAAGACAGATTACTTGGAGTATTTAAACTAAATAATGAAAATAAAGATAATTAAAGATTATCATTAATGTGTAGATTAGTATAAGAAAAAGGGGCTGTATAAGTTATGAATAGAAATGTAAGAATTATACAAAAACCTAAACAAATTACTGGAAGTGCTGTATATATATATATATATATATATATATATATATATATATATATATATATATATATATATAGTTAGAATGGACAAAAAACAAACAAACAACTACTTAACAGCAAAGCTTTATGCACCATTGACAGCATATAACCAATGTCTATCAAACACACATAGTGTTTTTTTTCAGATACAAGGGGAGTTTGTTATGTCAGCAGGTGATTATAACATTATACTAGATTCTTAGAGAGAGACTAGCTCAAGTAATAAACTTGCTTCATAATATAAATCACATTGAGAGAAGTTAATATACACGAGGAAAAACTCTGTATAATCAAATGTTTACATATTAATACAAATTATAAAACTTTATCCTAAATAGATCATATCATTACTTCCAAAATAAACAGGATAAATATCGTGCCCACCTTGTGGCCAGATCATTCGGGTATCAAACTGAACCTAAAAAGCAGTAAGCAGTAGACTATCATGACAGTATTTTCAAGACCAAAGTGTGGCTCAGCGAGCAAAGACTGCGTAATGCTGTCTCCAAAAGTATTGATTTCTTTTGGGATACAAACCAACACTCCACCATTTCTTATCAGTATAAATGTGTTATATCTAAGATTGTTATCTTAGTTGAGATGGAGTAATTCAAAACCCGGGGTTTAAAAAGAAGAAAAACAACCTAAACATTTTACTGGAAATAAATTTCAATAACATCACAACAAATACAGAGAAATCAAACAAAAATAACAACAATCAGCCTAACGATTCGGGAAGCTTCTCGCTACCAGTGTTTACAGATTAATGCAGTTTGGGTAATTAGCATCTATCATGATGGCAAGAACCTCCAATTCAGAGAAGGTAAACCTGCACCAAAGAACTCCTCTATAGCAGCTAGCTACCATGTTTCTAAATTAAACACTGTGCTATCAGGCCTACCATAGAAGAAGTATCCCCAGAACCTGCATGTACACCACACTAGCGCATGCAGATGCAGGCAAGCACAGACACACACACACACACACACACACACACACACACACACACACACACACACACACACACACACACACACACACACACATATCCATGCAGCAAACACCTGTAGATATGCTCACACACACATAGAACTACTCACATATTTACACACACTTGGTCATGCGCGCTCGCATTTACACACGCGCACACACACACACACACACACACACACACACACACACACACACACACACACACACACACACTTCCATGCCCTTACAGGGATGCACACACATGCCCACACACACATATCAGTGTTTTGTCTATTGAATCTTGTATTTGCAACATCTCAGCAATGTATTTGAATTTTAGGTTTACTATAAGATCTACCAGTGAGCAGTCACTCTAAGATCAACCACTGAGCAGTCACTATAAGATCTACCAGTGAGCAGTCACTCTATGATCTACCAGTGAGCAGTCACTATAAGATCTACCAGTGATCAATCACTGTAAGATCTACCAGTGAGCAGTCACTATAAGATCTACCACTGAGCAGTCTCTCTAAGATCTACCAGTGAGCAGTCACTCTGGATTCAGCTCCTTAAGTATTGACTAATTTGACATTTTTGCAGTCCACAGATTTCTCAGCTGTTTTTTTTCCAACATCACAGTTCAAAAGCATTCATCTTCTGGCTCTCTGTCTTACTTGTACTCCAACTCAAACAGCCACATGTTATCACTGGGAAGACTATTGCTATTTGCTTTGACTAAACAGATCTTTGCTAACAATATCATGGCTCATTAATATTGCACTCTGATTTCCATAGCTTTTTTCACAAGACAGCTGCGTCTTCTGATTTCAGGCTGCATTCTTCTTCTACTTCGTATGGTTTCACATTCATCAGCAGGCTTTTCAGCTCCTCCATACGTTCATGCGCCAGAATGGTATCTATACCTGCTCAGATTTCTTCCAACAATTTTAGTTCTTACACCTGATTCATGTAACCCAGCCTTTTGCAGGATATATTCAACAGAGATATAGCAAGCAAATGTTGGCACCCTGAATAGTTCTCATTAGGGTGCCCCCTATCCCTGCTACAATTATTGACATCTAAACGCAGCCATTTAAGTGGCTGCAAAATTAACCACCGCTGTTTAAATCCAGCAATGCATTCACTCCAAACTGGCAATGTCTCTACTGTACTAATTATGTCCCCTAACAGCTTGCACCCAGGGCAGTAGTCGAAGTGAATTTAGACTCCACAAGAGTAACCTAAATGAAGCCGCATGCATCAATACTGAGATGACAATTACACACACACAAATTACACACATACAAATTACATATAGCACATGCAACATATATAACATTAAGTGAGACTGTTATTTTGCTATATACTACTATAAATTACTATGTCTACAGTTTTAGCAGCTGAGTGATTGATTATTCCACATTTAATTACTGCATACTTTATTTATTTATTTATGTATTTATTTATTTCACATTTGTTAACCGGGTTAGTCCAACTGAGTTTGCAAACAAACCCATTTTCAGTGGAGACCAGAGGGGAAAAGCCCCAGCAAACATAAGTAAAAATAAAGTGACAATATACAAATATTAAATAATCACAATACAAAATAATTGTAAAAAAAAGAAAAGGTTATTAACTATTTGCATTGCATTGATAGTAAGCAACCCATTTTCAGTGGAGACCCATGGGGAAAGAGCCCCAGCAAACATAAGCAGAGATAAACATACAGGACAAAAACTATTAAAAACAACACTGCAAATGCAAATTTAATTATAAAGAGAAAAACAAAAGAAAAAAAAAAAGAAAATTTATGAACATTAAGGGTTGCATTGACAGTAGTGGATTAAAATTTATTACATATGAGAGTAAAAACAAAAAGATAATCATTGTTCAAAAAAAGGACAATGTATAGACATTGATAGGAAGTGGGGGGGAGATAAGAGAATGGGAGGGGGGCTATAGTAGGGCTATAGTAGTAGAGCTGAGGGTTTAGGAGATGAGTTTAAGCAGAAGTTAATAAACAAAACAGACTGGATTTCGAAGACAGAAAAACTCCACTCTTTATTGGCTAGTACATACAAGCTTAACGCTCCACAAGACATGCGTTTTCATCCAGGCACCTCCCAGACTTCATCAGAAAATACACCGAATGTGAAAAACCAATTCAGTACATGCAGGTCAGATTGTATCTGCTTTTGCCTTCTGTGGCTGCACAGATTGTGCAGATTATTAGCTCCCAGGATTTCTCTGCAGAAAACAAAATCAAGAAACCAATACATAAGCGATCCAATAAGCTATGGGAGTTATGGTGCTGTGCCTCCTTATCAATACCTCTCTCGCCAGGCGTCTTCCCTGATAGCATTGCTCACCAGGTAAATTACTTGCTGTTGTAACCAAATTTAGATTTAGTTTGTGTCTCCTGCAAACTCTATTGTTGGTATCTGAAGCTTCTTCTCTGATCATCAGAAAGTCTTTCTTGATTTTGTTTTCTGCAGAGAAATCCTGGGAGCTAATAATCTGCACAATCTGTGCAGCCAGAGAAGGCAAAGCAGATATAATCTGACCTGCATGTACTGAATTGTTTTTTCACATTCGGTGTATTTTCTGATGAAGTCTGGGAGGTGCCTGGATGAAAACGCATGTCTTGTGGAGTGTTAAGCTTGTATGTACTAGCCAATAAAGAGTGGAGTTTTTCTGTCTTCGAAATCCAGTCTGTTTTGTTTATTAGTTACCTTTTTGACTGGTTCCTCATTTTTTGGTTTAAGCCGAAGTTAATAACAAAGAAAGAAAGAAAGGAAAGTTAGTTACTTATGTTAGAATACCTAGCAGATAAATATTGCACGTGATTGACATTGTAAACAGATAACCGTGAGTGAGCATCTCATAATTTCACTTTCACCTTAATGGTTTGACCTTGTCAATGACTAACATTCCTGAGATTACTTCCAGAGTTCAAGAACCTAATCACCAGTGTGAAGAAACTGTTCCTAAACCTGGTTATTTTACAGTGCATGCTGCGGTCTGCCAGATGACAAGATTGTAACAGACCATAGGCAGGGTGTGTAGGATCACTGGTTATTTTTGTGGCCCTGTTGTAGCAACTTGTCTTATTTAGACCATGTATCACTGGGAAGTTGGAGCCTGTTATTCTCTCAGTGACCTTCACCACCCTCTGTAGGGCTTTTTGATCTGCAACTGACCACACCATGATGTTGTTTTTTATGGCACCCCTGTAGAATGTGATAAGAATGGAGCGTGGTAAATGAGCTTCCCTTAACCTCCACAGAAAATGCAGGCATTGGTGGGATTTCTTGACTATGTTGCTGGTGTTTAGTGACCAGGATAAGTCCTCTGCAAAGTGGTACTTTCTAATTCCACCCTCTCTCCATTAATCATGAGTGGAGAGTGAGCTGGATGGGTTCTCCTGAAGTCTATTATGATCTCCTTAATTTTGGTGATGTTGAGATCAAGCCTGTACTAGCACACCAGTCAATCAGTAGATTCACATCTTCCCTGTATGCTCCTTTATCTTCATTACTGAAGAGGCCCACAACTGTGGTGTCATCTGCAAATGCGTTGATGTGATTGGTATTAAATCTGGCTATACAGTCATGAGTTAGTATGGTAAACAATAGTGAACTGAGCACACATCCCTGGGGTACTCCTGTGTTAATTGTGATGTTTCTTGAGAAATTCTTGCCCATGCATACTTTTTGTGGTCTTTCGATCAAAAAGTCCAGTATCCAGTTGCACATGCAGTTGCTGATGCCTAGATGGACAAGTTTCTCAATTAGCTGTTGTAGGATAACTGTTGAATGCTGAACTAAAGTCAATAAACAGCATCCTAACATAACTGTCCTTATTTTTCAAGTGTGCCATTGCGAAATGTAGTGCAACCAAGATGGCATCCTCTGTGGATGGATTGGTAAGATATGCAAACTGTAGTGGGTCGATTGCAGATGGTAGTTTTGCTGACATGTGTTTTTTGACCAGTCTTTCAAAACTTTTTATGACAGTGGAAGTGAGGGCTACTGGTCTGTAATCATTCAGGCTTGAGGGAGTTGCTTTCTTCAGCAGTGGTATTATGTTTGTATTTTTGAAGCATTTGGGTACTTTTGCTTGGGCAAGGGAGATGTTAAAAATGTCCATGAGTGCGGTGCTTAGTTGTTCAGCACAGTCCTTTGACACCCTTCTCAGGATGTTGCCTGGTCCAGCAGCCTTTCTGGGGTTCACCTGTCGAGGGGTTTTCCTCACTTCATCTGTGAATAGACTGAGCACTTCATCCTCTGGACTTGTTGGACGTTTCACTGGTTTTGAAGAGTTCCTCTACTTGAATCTGCTGTAGAAAAGGTTTAGCCTATCCAGGAATTCTATGCTGTCCCCACATTTAGCTGATAGTGGTTTGCATTCCGTAATGGCTTTTATGCACTGCCACATGCTCCTGGAGTCCCTTGTATCAGTAAAGTGGCTCTGGACCTTCCTTCCATAGGCCTTCCTTGCTTCTTTTACCCCTCGCTTCAGATTTGCCCTAGCCAAGTAACCCCCTTTCTCCCATTATACTATACTACATATATTCAGTGTATAAACTGAGCAGTTTGGTAACAGTATCTAGCACTGTTAAAGTCGTTTCCCAGTCTGAAACCAATCAGTTATCCCATAGTATAGTTAATACCTATTTTGACACTGTAAAATGTATTTTAAGTGTTTTCTACCTGACATTGTTGATATTGCATAACTTAAAAGATTTTGTTTGTACTGCATGTACTGCAGCTTTTCTCCCTGGGCCTCCACTGAAAAGGAGACTTTCCAGCTGAACTCCCCTGGTCAACAAATGAAAATGAGATAAAAATAAATAAACCTGATTATTATTATTATCATTATTATTATTATTATTATTGTTATTATTATTATTATTATCATTATTATTATTATTATTATTATTGTTGTTATTATTATTATTATTATTATTATTATTATCATTATTATCATTATTATTATTGTTATTGTTATTATCATTATTATTATTGTTATTATTGTTATTATTATTATTATCATTATTATTATTATTATCATTATTGTTATTACTATTATTATTATTATTGTTGTTATTATTATTATTATCATTATTATTATTATTGTTATTATTATTATTATTATTATTGTTATTATCATTATTATTATTATTATTATTATTATTATTATTGTTATTATTATTGTTATTATTATTATTATTATTATTATTATTATTATTAGTATCATTATTATTATTATTATTATTATTATTGTTATTATTATTATTATCATCAGATTCATCTCAAGGGCACTGTCTAGTTAAGTGATTTGCTGATAGTCATCAAATGCAGAGTGAGGCAATTACACCTTATTTCACAAGAAGAAAGTCATTAATAGCACATAGCCTTATTCCTATGTGCTAACAGCTCAAACGTTCCTTACTGAGTCTGTATACAGGCTCCTCTGAAAGCAAATGGCATAACCTTATATCCACATTTCTCTAAAATGTTGCCACGGTTTATTATGGTCCACATGTATAAATGCTGTACAACTGCTAGCAAAGCAAAAATAAATGTTTTCTGGAGCTCCTTACTTTCTATATTATCCAGCATATTTTGACAATTTGATCTCTTCTCCCTCTGGCTAGTCTAAAACTAACTTGTACGTCTGCCCATTCTCGGTCTATGTTTTTTGGAGTCTAGCTTGTAGGATCTTGCCCATTACCTCACTAGCACATAAAACAAGTGCAATTGCTGAATGATTTCTCCTTTTCTGGGGGGGGGGGGTGTAATATAAAGGGGCATTCTCCTGTCAAATGGCCACTGTTGTGCTTCCCAAATTATCACTGCTCATTTAAATATGTCTACCTATATGTTCTTTCCTAGTCTCAGAAACTCTGAATTCAGGTTGATGTACCTTCCTGATCTCTGTTGCCCTTTCCTCTCCTTTCTTACTCATCCATTTTTAAAGCCTCCACAAACAGACATTTTGCCTTTATAATCTGTTTTCTATTTGTAATATTTTTGTTAACTCCTGAACAATACCCTAGTATTCTATCTACAGTTCTTCAGACATCCTTTCTACTAGACCTAAT
Source organism: Protopterus annectens (assembly GCF_019279795.1). NCBI lineage: Eukaryota > Metazoa > Chordata > Ceratodontiformes > Protopteridae > Protopterus > Protopterus annectens. The sequence goes on from NC_056746.1 coordinate 1,369,498,053, forward strand.
CCATAAGATCTGTTCCTCCCACCTATGGCGTACTCATACAGAATGCTGCTGTGCTTATATTTAGTTTATATAGCTATAATTGTTTTCCTCCATACAGTTTTCCATAGCCTCTGTAAACATAACCTTGGCTTTTCCATGGAAATGGGCCATAGCTCACAACTGTACAGATTTTCTCAGAAAATACAGATTTTTTCCATCATATTTTCAATCTATTCCTCATAAAATTTGTGATTTTCTGGAAATCACTGGGAGGATTTGAAGAGTGAAGTCACTAAATAATGATATACATTTATGTTTCGGACTTCACATCCTTCAGAAAAATGCATGCTAAGACAAATTCTGTTATTGTAGCAAATCTCTATATTTATAAGAGCATACTTAAAATCTGCGCCTATTTTTGAGCCTTTGTTCCTCCATTATGTTAGGTTTTGTCTGGAATTTTTGCACTAAGAGGTTAATATTGTATGAAATGGGCCTTTAGCACAGCAAGAACACTCAACTCAAAAATAATTCAACAAATAAATAAAATGACGCATTATGTAAATCATACTTTAAATAAAAAAGCAGTAAAAATACAACACACAAAAAATGCAGATACAGAGAGAAACAATACATTAAAAACATATATCTGATGGCAATCCACAAGTCCAGTGTAACATTTTATGGTACAAAAGTATGAGTCACAAAACCAAAACCAAAACCATTCAATGTGCGATAAATCTCATCAAAACCAAAAGCATTCAAAGTGCGATAAATCTCATCAAAACCAAAACCATTCAAAGTGCGATAAATCTCATCAAAACCAAAACCATTCAATGTGCGATAAATCTCATCAAAACCAAAAGCATTCAAAGTGCGATAAATCTCATCAAAACCAAAACCATTCAAAGTGCGATAAATATCATCAAAACCAAAACCATTCAATGTGCGATAAATATCATCAAAACCAAAACCATTCAAAGTGCGATAAATATCATCAAAACCAAAACCATTCAATGTGCGATAAATCTCATCAAAACCAAAACCATTCAAAGTGCGATAAATCTCATCAAAACCGAAACCATTCAAAGTGTGATAAATATCATCAAAACCAAAACCATTCAATGTGCGATAAATCTCATCAAAACCAAAACCATTCAAAGTGCGATAAATATCATCAAAACCAAAACCATTCAATGTGCGATAAATCTCATTATCTACTTCAAGCCTGTGCCGGACACTCACCAGCCAGGAGGCACAATCCCAGTGTAACCTTTTATGATACCAAAGTGTGGGTCGCAAAACTGAAGCCATGCAAAGTGCAAGAAATATCATCACTTGTTTCAAGATTGTGTCGGACACTCACCAGCCAGAAGGCACAAACCCAGTGTAACCTTTTATGGTACCAAAGTGTGGGTCGCAAAACTGAAGCCATGCAAAGTGCAAGAAATATCATCACTTGTTTCAAGATTGTGTCAGACACTCACCAGCCAGAAGGCACAAACCCAGTGTAACCTTTTATGGTACCAAAGTGTGGGTCGCAAAACTGAAGCCATGCAAAGTGCAAGAAATATCATCAATCGTTTCAAGATTGTGTCAGACACTCACCAGCCAGGAGGCACAAACCCTGTGTAACCTTTTATGGTACCAAAGTGTGGGTCGCAAAACTGAAGCCATGCAAAGTGCAAGAAATATCATCACTTGTTTCAAGATTGTGTCGGACACTCACCAGCCAGAAGGCACGAACCCAGTGTAACCTTTTATGGTACCAAAGTGTGGGTCGCAAAACTGAAGCCATGCAAAGTGCAAGAAATATCATCAATTGTTTCAAGATTGTGTCAGATGCTCACCAGCCAGAAGGCACTAACCCAGTCTAACTCAACCAACCCTCCCACCTCTGTTCACCTAGCAGAACTTAGCCTTTCTAACTGTAAGCTCAATAACCACAAAGCCATAACTATAGCTGCCATTTACATTTCACCTGGAGATAACATACACCTACTAGAACAGATCCTACACTGGATGGCTGACACTATTCCTATCAAAAACTATAATACTAGGGGACATCAGTATTAACAAGCTAGCCCTCACCTCTGATCCCCCAACCACCAGCATACAATTATTTGGCTTTACTCAACTTATCTCCTCTCCCACTTTTCTTCACAAACCTACAAAGACTAGTTCCATACTTGACTGGATCATTGTTTCCCACCCCAACCTCTACCACAACCCTGAATGTCTACAAGACGTTCCATTGACCAATTCAACTCTATCTTCTTAAGCACTCTCAACTCCCTAGCCCCCCCCCCCAAAACAATCAGAGTCAAATCATGCTGCTCACCCTGGTTCACTAAGATGACTCAGTCTCACATCCTAAACAGAGATTCTGCTTTGAAACTCTGGCAAAAAAACAAATCACTAGTTCACTACCAAAAATAGAGGGAACTACGTAACCTGGCCAAAAAACACATTAACATGGATAAAAGAAACTTCTACCACAAGCCCTTAAGCATTCAACCTAGAAATCCCAAAAACTTTGGTCATATTGTAAACCAAATTTTCCACCGTGGAAACCCCCCTACACCTAATCTCTGCCCTAATAACTCTCCTCAATAAATTGCTTTTATCTCCAGTTCTTACTTTATTGATACCATTTGTAAACCCATGCCTACTTCCAACACTACTATTCCCTCTCCTCCCAACACACACCCACAATACAACTCTCCAGTCTCACTTAGTCCCACCCCCACTAGTTACATTAAAAAACTTCTTCACAAACTGAAACCCTGCTCCCCATCTGCAGATAACCTACCTTCTCACTTCCTAAAGATAGCAGCCAATTCCTTTGCATTCTCTATATCCATCCTCATCAACTGTTCAGTCCATGAATCCGCAGTTCCAACTCTATGGAAGAAATTCCACATCATTCCTATCCACCAAGGTGGGAATTCAGTAGAACTGTCTAATTTCCACCCTATCTCTATACTATCCCCCACTCTCCAAATTCTTGAGCACTGTGTTTATAAAGAAATCCTATCTTATCTCTTCTCATGAAAGAAAATCTCATCACCCCCACACAGTACGGCTTTCGCCACCACTACCGCTCTCATCTCCTTTACTTACTGCATCTCCCTTGCCAGAGATAATAATAAATTAGTGTCCTGCATCTTCTTAGACCTCTCCAAACCTTTGACACTGTCTCCCACTCCATCCTCCTTTTTAAATTAACTCGACTTAACATCTCCCCCTCAACTATTTCCTGGTTTACTAGCTACCTCACTAACACACAGCGATCAGTTAAATGGTCCTCAGCCCTATCTCCCTTTCTTCCAGAAAAAAATGGGTGTCCCCCCAAGGCTCCATTCTAGGGTCCATTCTTTTTAATATATTTACTAACCAACTCCACTTATCCTGTCCTCAGTCATCCCTCATACAGTATGCAGACAATTCTACTAATATCACCACTGCTGACAAAAACTCTCATCTGCTTTCCATTATGCAAACCTCCTTTAACCTCACTGAATCTTAACTAACTAAGTAACTGACAACCAGCTCATCCTTAACCCAAAAAGACTAAACTCCATCTTTTCCTACCCAAGTCTCTCTATCATCTAAAATCCTGTTTCACCATCTCTTCCCTAAACAAAACCATTATCACAACTGAATATCACACTGAGCTACTTGGCGTAATCATTGACAATCAACTCAAATTCAGTCTTCATGTACAGAACGATATTAAGAAAACCCACCAAAAACTTGGCTTACTTTATAGAAACCAAAGATTCCTCACCCCTAACTCCAGAACCTGACTTGCCCAGTCTTAGCTCCTTCCTAACCTCCTGTACTGCTCACGAGTCCTAACTACCCTACAGTCCTCTCTCCTCTTGAAACTAGAAACCACCTATAACAACGTGGCCAGATTTGCAGCCAGCATGCCATCTACATCCCATCATTGTCTTGCACTCCAGACTCCCAGCTGGTTAGAATTTCCAAACCAGCTCATTTATTCTCAACTTCTCATAACCCATACCATCCTAAATAACCCCTGCTTCTGCCCTAGTATATCCACTCTTGTCTCTCTCTATAACCCACCACACCCTCTCAGAAGCTCAGACTAATGCCCCTTACAGATTCATAAAACAAACATGTCCCTAGGGCAAACCCTATATTGGTATCTTCCTGCTCTTTCATGGAATAAGCTTCCCATGGCCCTTAGAAATATCCCGCAAACTAAAGAATTCAAATCATCTCTTTGACATTACCTACACAACAGCCAGAGATGTCTGTGTAACCACCCCACCTAAACCTTCCTCCCTCCTTCTATCCATCCCTTCCCTCTCTACATCCTTTTTATATTTTCCCCTTCCCTCACTTTCCTCTCTACTACCTCCATCACCTCAAACATGTAACCCACTCCATCCTTCTGTATAGTAACTTTCTATTATTTTCTCTACCTTACTTTTCAAACTCTGCCCCACTTATCTAACACTTATACTTCCTTTCCGTCCTTAACCTCTCTGTCTTTTCTCCCTTTCTTCTTATACATGACTAACTCCTTAGCCTCTGTTGCCTGTTCACTTAATCACATTTTCCTCTTCACCTTCATCACCTTTACTTACTTTTACTCACTTCTTACTTGAAATCCCGTTCTCAGTAACATCTCTTCTTGGAATATAATTATAAACATACCCACAAAGCTGAATCCCTGCTCTGACTAGATCTTCTGTATTTCAAATATCCCGCTGCTCAATTTGTCCTTGGAAGCTCATTCTAGTACAATTGTTAATGCTACCAATGTATTTTTTACATCTTCTCTGTAAATGTTTGGCATGCATGACTTATTGCTCTGAAACTAATTTTTGTATAATTTTGTATAATGTTAATATTGAAGCTTTTCTCCCCAGGCCTCCGCTGAAAAAGGGTACATGCCCAGACGGACAAACCCAGTCAACAAATGTCAAATAAATAAATAAATAAACACAATTTTATGGTACCAAAATGTAGGTCACAAAACTGAAACCATGCAAAGTGAGATAAATCTCATCATCTGCTTCAAGCTTGTGTCAGACACTCACCAGCCAGAAGGCACAAACCCAATGTAACAATAGGCTGTATAACAAGACTAAAATAATCATGGCAAAAACTAGGAGGTGCAGCACCCAGCAGGATCAAAGCACTCTCACCAAACTAAACAGACATTTCGGAGGACAAATTAAGTCTATCAAAGCCAAATTTGTGGTGAATCTGGCCTCCCAGGCCAAGGACAATCATAAGGCATTAATTAGCTATGTCTGCAACCTCAAAGGCAATACACAATTGTGTACAGAGTTCATTGTAAATGGAGCCACCTATACTGAGCCAGAAAATAAAGCAAACCTACAGGCTGAAAAATTCAGATCCAACTTTATCCCTCTCTCCCCCTCAGTCTTCCCACAGGAAATGCTATTTAATATAACTCCCCCTGCTATCACTAGGGAACAGGTCCTTAATGCTCTCTCTTAGGCCAAGAACACTGCATCAATGGGCCCAGACAATATCCCAGGATGTCTTCTAAATATCATGAAACATGACCTACCAGGGCTTCCAGAATTGCTTTAACTATAGCCTCCAAACAGGCTTTGTGCCTAATAAATGAGGAACAGCAACAGTCATTCCTCCGCACAATGGTGGGTTATATACAGACCACGGAAACTACATACACATAAGTCTCATTAGTCTTATACGTAAAGCCATAGAAAGAATTATCATGGAAATGATCAACAGAGATATAGTAAACCTCCAGACACTGGAGCCAACCCAGTTTGGTTTTGTCAAGGGCAGATCATGCCAACTCAACCTGGTGAACTTCTTTGAGAAGGTCACGAAAGTAATGGATGAAGACAAAATTATTCACACGGCCTACCTTGACCAGGCCGAGGCATTTGATATACCCCACTCAGGCATTGTTGACAAACTCAAAAGGTTAGATACATACATATGTCACCTGGTGGATAGACAACTGGCTCACAGACAGGATTCAGGAAGTTAGAATTGGAGAGTCCACATCTACAAAGAGGCCAGTCACGAGTGGAGTCCCTCAGGGATCAGTCCTTGGACTGCTCCTTTTTGGCATTTACTTCTCTGAAGTCAACACCAATGTCAGTGGTCTCTGGCTGACTAAATTTGCAGATGATTGCAAATTAGGAGCTGTCATTGAATCCCACAATGACACAAATGTTCTCTAGGAGGGGTTGACACAGACAGACAACTGGTGTCAGGGCCATGGACTAAAACTAAATACCAAGAAATGCATAATAGTATCCTTCCGGAAGTCATCCACCCCTGGTAACTATCATATTAACAACACACCCCTTAGAGTTGACCCAGTAGTTAAGGACTTAGGGACACATAGATAATAATCTAGCCTTTGACCATCAGGTGTCTACAGTAGTGAGGAAATCCTTCTATATTGCACAACTTATAAACAAATGTATAGCATTTAAGTCCAAGGGAGTCATTGTTCCACTGTATTCGGCATTCATCAGACCTATAATTGAGTACAATGCCACCTTTGGTATGTGCCTAACCTGGAACATCTGCAGAGATTCCTCACTAAAAGAATACAGGGCTTGAATAAAATGTCCTTTGCAGACAACCTCAAGGCTCTATCCCTCTATTCTGTCTCCTACAGGCTTTTGGGGGAGATTTATGCCTGACATAAAGGGCATTGTCAGACCGCACTCTGATGGAGCTCCTGCATATCCACAAAACAAACAGCACCAGAATTACCCATTCTAAATACTTAAACCTTGCCTGTGATATAAATAGGACCTGCTGGAGAGACAGGTATATATATCCCAGAGATTACCCCTATATGGAACAGGCTCCCCATCCATGTGAAGCAGAGTCCCTCCCTAACCCAATTCAAGTGAAACCTGGAAAATTGGATGGAGAACAGGAAATTCACCCCCTGGTTTGGCACCTATGTCTCTAATGGACACAACCAACCTGTAAATGGTTAATCTCCCAGGGCCCTGCTTACACTTATCAAGGGTATCAGAACTTGTCATAGACTTGGGATGGATGGCTAGGGTTAAAAAGGCCCTTGTGGTCATTAGCCTAATAAACACCTGTGAACTTATGGTACCAAAGTGTGGTTCACAAAACTGAAAACATGCAAAGGGAGATAAATCTCATCATCAGTTTCAAGCTTCTGCCAGACATTCACCAGCCAGAAGGCACAAACCCATTGTAGCTTTTTATGGTACCAAAGTGTGGGTCATAAAACCGAAACCATACAAAGTAAGATAATACTCATCATCCGTTTCCAGCTTGTGTCATATGTTCACCAGTCCGAAGGCACAACAAATGCTGTTTGTCTTCCAGCAGCTTTTAGCAGGCTGCCAATGTACCTTATAATCCGAGAGAATGAGATGATGAGCTCAGATGGCTTAGTGGTTAAGTGCTGTCCCTATAGTGTACAGGGTCATGGGTTCAAGACTTGCATGGGTTATTTAGGGGGTAAGGCCACGGTGGTGCAGTGGTTAGTGTTGTCACCTCACAGTAAGAGGTTCGATTGTCAGCTGGAATGCCTTCTGTGCAGAGTCTGCATGTCCTGCCTGTGGTCAAATGAGCTTTAGGTGTGTGTGTGTGTGTGTGTGTGTGTGTGTGTGTGTGTGTGTGTGTGTGTGTGTGTGTGTGTGTGTGTGCGTGTGTGTGCGTGTGTGTGCATGTGTGTGCATGTGTGTGCGTGTGTGTGCCTTCTGTGAAGGTTGGGCACTGGGCTGGAAACTTGACACCATAAAAACTCCACTGCCAATCAATCTACGGACCAGTGATCCACTATGGTGACCCCTAACTGGGAAAAGCCAAAAGACATGGCTTGTTTTGGGGTGCCCAGTAGCAGCTAGTAAAAGACCTTTAAGCCTGATGAGTCTGATATGCAAAGCTATGGAACGTATCATCATGGACCTAATAAACAAGGATATAGGGAATCTGCAAACTCTGGATCCCACACAGTTTAGTTTTGTGAAGGGTAGATCATGCCTGCTCAACTTGGTCGACTTCTTTGAGTCAGTCACCAGAGCTGTGGATGAAGACAAGGTGGTTCATACAGCCTGCCTTGATCTGACCAAGGCCTTTTATACCATTCCCCACTCAGAAATCAAAGAAAAACTCACTAAGCTAGGCATCAACCCCTATATCACTAGGTGGGTTGCAAACTGGCTCACAAATAGAACCCACAGTGTGAAAGTAGCTGACTCCAAGTCAGACTGCCGATTAGTCACGCGTGGAGTCCCACAGGGTTTGGTTCTAAGTCCTCTCCTATTTGGCACCTACTTCTCCAAAGTCCAGGTCAACATGAAGGGACTCTGGCTGACAAAGTTCACAGATGATTGCAAGTTGGGAGCTATTATTAACTCCCCAAGTGATGTTGACATCCTACAGAATGGCCTCACTGTGACCAACTACTGGTGTCAGAACCATGGCCTTAAGCTCAATGCCAGAAAATGTGGCATCATCCCCTTTGGGAAAAACCCAGTTTCCATGAATTACCACATTGATGGTAGTCCACCAAACACAGAAGGTGTTATAAGAGATCTGGGAACACAGGTTGACAGCAACCTCTCTTTTGATCACCACATTCCCACTGTGGTCAGAAAGTCCTTCTATGTGGCACATCTCATTACTAAGGGTTTTGCATCCAGGAAAAAAGAGGTCATTGTCTCCCTCTACTCTTCCCTCATTATGCCAATCATCGAGTACAATACCCCATTTGGCATGTACCTCACTAGACACCTGCAACAACTGGAGAGGCCACAAAAGTACCTCACAAAGAGGATCCTAGGCCTTAACACTTGTCCTATATGGATAGATTCAAAAAACACCAAATATTCTCTGTCTCATATCGCCTACTTAGAGGTGATCTTTGCTTTTTCTTACAAAGCCATGTCTGACCCAGCTCTGCTAGAAATGCTACATCTAAAGAAATCCCAATCCCTCCACACCACACGCTCCAGAGACCTCAACCTCATTACCCCAATTAACAGAACATGTTGGAGGGACAGGTTCATAATCCAGATACTGCCCATGCTATGGAACAGACTTCCCATACATGTCAAGCAGAGCACCTCACTGACCCTCTTCAAGATAAATCATGATGAGTGAGATGGGAAACAGAAAATATACCCTGGGGATAACACCAGTGGCTCTACTCGACAAAGTCACTGGGAACTAAGGTCGAGTGGCACTATGCCAGGGTAACCCCATGGCTAGGCTTGTAAATACCCCAGGGCCATTAGCCTAGTACATACCTATGAACTTAAATTTCTGGTTAGTGTAGCAGTATCGGTTCTCATACTCAGGAAATGCTGACAAATGATGAAAGCATGTTATTGGTATCTAAGAAGGTAATAAATAAATAAATATGAATTGCAATGCACTCCCAACGTTCTATTTTAACTAAGTAGTTCAACAATGTATCAGGCCAGTAAAACTCACCTCTGACACTTTGTTACAATTTTTATCTTGCCACTTTTAATATCTTCCAGTTTTGTGCATTTCAGGACCTAACGTGGTGAGCCTTCAGGTATCTCTCATCAAGAGGGCCAGGACAGCCAAAAATATTTAGTTGCCAATTGCTCAAGTGTCTACTCAGGCAGAGGAATACATGTGCACCTCACCAGGTGTCAGTTAAGCTACAGATTCAGACTCTCATATTGAGTGTGTAGTGGCAGATTATAACAGAGGTGATTTGGTCTCACTCCTGGGTACCACAGTTCATTGGGGGGACAGTGGCTAGCCTCAAATTGTCTATCTAAAAATTAAATAATTATTTTATTAAAAAATATTTTGTTAGTTTATCAATTTAACTAATTTTAGTTACCTTATGTGTTACACATAACAATCACTGTAATAATAAAGTTTTTAAATGGCACAGGTATTTACAGCTTCTCAGGTGGCCACTATTTGTACATTCACAGCATGGGCCAGACGTGCTATGAATAGTCAACAGTTTTACAACATTTAATTATTTAAAGTAAACAAATGTGGCCATAACACTCCTTTACTTAAATAATTAAAAATAAATAGACTGCTCCACCTCTATCCAAAGCAAACACATGTGTACCAGGAAACAGGGGAGGGAGGTATTGCACACCTGACCAACTGCTTTGCATAATTTCTGCTCCTTCAATGACTAAGTCAAATTGATGGCCACATTGCTGGGTGGATACTCGGCCATGGATGACTAATAATTGTGTGTTTTTGTAAAACAGAGTTGAAATACATTGGTGGACTCCTTATCTATCTATCCATTGGTCTATCTATCTATCTATCTATCTATCTATCTATCTATCTATCTATCTACGTATTTGTATTTATTTATTTACTTATTTTAATTACAATCAAACTTGGACATTTGAGATATATACAGACAACAAATGAACCTATAATTGCTGTGTACTGGAGCTGTATGTGGATAGAAAATACTTCAGTGTTTTGCTCCTTGCTCTGACTGGGTTTGCCAGACTAATGTGTTCTGAGTGACACAAATTGGAATACACTACTGTGGCTTTTGTTTATGTGAAACTGTAGCCATTCTTTTTAGTTGTAATCAGAGACTGAGGTGTACTCTGTCAACAAAGTAGCAACAACTGCTGGGTGGAGAACTATAGCCATTATTATTTAATTATTTATTTTTAACAAAATCAGACATCTGAGATACACATGGTCAACAGTATAGCTATACTTGTTTCATACAAGGGCTGTCTGTGAATGAAATAGCTGCTCTTGCTGTCATTATCAAGTTAAGCAGTCACTAGTATGGCTTAGCAGGATTAGTGTGCATTTGTTTATACCAGACTGGAAAACTTTACTGTGGCTATTATTTTTATTAGAGTTGGATATTTGAGTGTACACAGACAATAATGTTGTCACAACTGATTTAACTAATGTGTCCTCACTGGTGGATTATAATTATGTTAGTGTGAGCTGGGTTTATGCCTGGGATATTTTGACACTGGTAAATGTGTTCTTCTTAATAAATTTAGTATCACTGCTTCCTACAAAATGGTCCAGACTACTCAGATCTGAAAAAAAACACGCATTTTACTTTATTAAGTAATAAATATAATTTAAAATAATCTGATAAATACATATACATTTAAAACATCCGAGAAGGTGAATCCAAACAGAACCTTGACATTTATCAAGGTCCTAAATAGTGTATGTGTGGGGTGCCTATGAGTTGAAAACTGCCCACTGCCTAAGGTACCCTTACTCTACCACTCTGGGTAAGTATGCCATACACCATACTCCTTGCCATCTTCTCCACTTTATTTAGTGAATAGCATTTCATAATCCCTTTCCCAAACTTCTGCAACCCACCTACTACTTCCGATTCCTAGACTATGTCTTAATCATAGGTCACCACATAGACAAATTACCTTGTTTCTACTCCATCCAAAGAATGAATATATATGTTCTCCTTGTTGCATATTAAATTGTTTTTCAGTAATAAATAAAAAGCATGCAAACAAATAGCAGGCCTGTAATAACTGTGATTTCCTTTGGTTCTAGTATTGTGTCAGTCTTTTCATCTCACACACCTCCACACACAGCTTGCTAAGTAATGCATGTTTGATTTCTATATGTAGTATTGTATATTTCTATGCTTTTTTACCACTTCCTTTCTGTTGTTTTTCTACAGTATATTTTAAAACTATAAATGCTACATCACCATTTTTATGCACTGAGGAAAAACTGATGTATTTCTAGGCAAACTAGATTTTAATTGCTTTAATTATGTACGATAACAAAGTTTGAAATTACAGTCCATTTAGTGGCAATTAATAATGAATCACCAAAATATTTCCTACCTCTTTTTTATATATTCCAGCTCCTGCCTGCTTGTTTGATGTTATTGCTCTGCCTCTCTCTCTCTCTCTCTCTCTCTATATATATATATATATGTGTGTGTGTGTGTGTGTGTGTGTGTGTGTGTGTGTGTGTGTGTGTGTGTGTATACATACATGCATATTATCTATTTTATATTGATTACTGGGTTGGTCTGACAGGGCAGTCAGGTGCCCCTTTTCATCAGAGACCCAGGGAGAAAAGCTCTACATACATGACAATCATGCAAAATACAAAAGCTCCACATATATGATAAAAATACAAAAGTCAGAGATGAGTACAAATTATTAGAGCAAACAATAGCATATTGTAGCAGAGTCTGATAAAAAGTTATTAAAGTATGCAGTATATATAGAGAGTACAGTAGTAAAACAGAAAATATAATGTATTTGAGTAAGAAAGTGCAGTAATAATATATACAGTTATATACATACATTTAAAAATAGAATCCATTACAGTATCTAGATATGTATGTTATATATATATATATATATATATATATATATATATATATATATATATATATATATATATATAATACAAATACACCTACACACATATGTAGCTATAGCTATATATATATATATATATATGGTTCTACCTGACATAATCGAAACCACACAACACCGACAACCACATCACCGACACCACATATTCGACAGTCCATAAACACGAAACCACACATAACCGACAACGAAATAACCGACGGTACACAAACACGAAACCCCATACAAAACAAAACACATCCCCATTCCACAAACCACACACACAACACAAGCACACCAAAATCCTTACAAGCCCACACTAAACCTTACCCTAACCCTAAGGTCCGTCACTATCGCACACTTACCTACCCGCTCCTAACCCTAACTCACTTAACCCGCCCCTATCGCTCCCTAACCCTAACTCACTTAACCCGCCACTATCGCCCTAACCCTAACTCACTTAACCCACCCCTATCGCTCCCTAACCCTAACTCACTTAACCCACCCCTATCGCTCCCTAACCCTAACTCACTTAACCCACCCCTATCGCTCCCTAACCCTAACTCACTTAACCCACCCCTATCCCCACAGACCGTCAATCTCCACACTTACCTGCCTCGCACCCTAACGTCCGTCACTACCGCATACTCACACAGCCTTTCCCCATGTCGGCATCCTCGGCGTTGGTGTTGTCATCCGTCGTGTCGGTCTTCTGCATTGTCGATGTTCTGCAACCCGCGATTCGCGTCGGTCTTCTTCGCTTTCGATCTTCTGGAGCTCCGGATTCCGATGTCGGTCTTCTCAGCTGTCGACGAAGTCAGGTAGAACCATATATATATATATATGTGTGTGTGTGTGTGTGTGTACACATGCACACACACACATACCAAACACATCTGATGTATGTGGCATATTATAGCAGTTTAGCTCATGGGGGTTAGGCTATGAGCTAACTGCATCCTGTAGGCCTGGGAATACTAAACTGCATCCTGTAGTCCTGGATATACTAAGTTTAATTTTGTAGTCTTGGATATACTAAACTTCATCCTTGGGTATACTAAACTTCGTCCTTGGGTATACTGAATTTCATCCTGTAGCTCTGATATACTAACCTTGTAGTCCTGGGTATACTAAATTTCATCCTGTAGTTCAGGTATACTAAACTTCATCCTGTAGTCCTGGGTATGATAACTTCATCCTATATTCCTGTGTGTACTAAACTTCATCCTGTAGTCCTAGGTATACTAAACTTTATCACAGTCTTAGGTGTATGAAATTTCATCTTGTAGTCCTGCATATACTAAACATCATCCTGTAGTCATAGTATACTAAACATCATCCTGTAGTCCTGCATATACTAAATTTCATCTTTCAGTCCTGGGTATACTAAACTTTATCCTATTGTCCTGTGTATAATAATTTCATCCTGTACTTCTGGGTGTACTAAACTTCATCCTGTAGTCCTGAATATACTAAACTTCATCTTGTACTCATGGGTATAATAACTTTATCCTGTATTCCTAGGTATACTAAGTTTTATCCTGTAGCCATGAATATACTAAATTTCATCATATAGTCCTGGGTATACTAAATGTCATCCTGTAGTCCTGGGTATTGTAAACTTTATCCTGTAGTCTTGGGTATAGTAAATTTCATTCCATTGTCCTGGATATACTAAATTTCAACCTGTAGTTGTGGTTATACTTCTGTTAATCTCCACTTACAAATACTTGACTGTGAGTAAGTCACCTGACCAGAGAGTGCTCCTGGGTTACCACTGACTCTAGTGTGCTAGGAGCTTACCAACACAACAAGAACAAAAATATATTTTTTTCCTAGATACATACCTCTCAAATGTGTGGAATCTCACAGAATGTTCATAGGTTCAAAGGTGTGTACTAGGTTAATAGCCCTGGGGCCTTTACAAGCTTAGCCATAGGATTACCCTGGCATAGTGCCAGCCAACCTTAGTTCCCAGTGCCTCTGTCGAGTAGAGCCACTGGAGTTATCCCCAGGGTGAATTTTCTATTACCCATCCACTCATCAAGATTTCTCTTGAAGAGGGTCAGCGAAATGCTCTGCTTGATATGTATTGTAAGTCTGTTCCATAGCATGGACAATCTCTGAGTTATGAACCTGTCCCTCCAGCATGTTCTGTTAATTGTGGTAATGAGGTTGAGGTCTCTGGGGCATGTGGTGCGGAAGAATTGGGATTTCTTTAGATGTAGCATGTTTAGCAGAGCTGGGTCAGACATGGCTTTGTAAGTCAAGCAGAGATCGCCTCTAAGCAGGACATATGAGACAGAGTACAGTTGGAGTTTTTTGAGTCTGTCCATATAGGACAAGTGTTTAAGGCCCTGGATCCACTTTGTGAGGTACTTTTGTGGCCTCTCCTGTTGTTTCAGGTGTCTAGTGAGGTACATGCCAAATGGGGCATTGTACTCGATGATTGGCTTAATGAGGGAAGAGTAGAGAGAGACAATGACCTCTTTCTTCCTGGATGCAAAACCCTTAGTAATGAGATGTGCCACATAGAAGGACTTTCTGACCACAGTGGCAATGTGGTGATCAAAAGAGAGGTTGCTGTCAACCTGTGTTCCCAGATCTCTTATAATGCCTTCTGTGTTCAGTGGACTACCATCAATGTGGTAATTCATGGGAACCAGGTTTCTCCCAAAGGGGATGACAACACATTTTTCTGGCATTGAGCTTAAGGCCATGGTTCTGACACCAGTCGTTGGTCACAGTGAGGCCATTCTGTAGGATGTCAACATCACTTGGGGAGTTAATAATAGCTCCCAACTTGCAATTGTCTGCAAACTTTGTCAGCCAGAGTCCCTTCGTGTTGGCCTGGACTTCAGAGAAGTAGATACCAAACAGAAAAGGAACCAGGACTGAACCCTGTGGGACTCCACTTGTGACTAATCAGCAGTCTGACTTGGAGTCAGCTACTTTCACACTGTGGGTTCTATCTGTGAGCCAGTTTGCAACTCACCTAGTGATATAGGCATTGATGCCAAGCTTAGTGAGTTTTTCTATGATTCCTGAGTGGGGAATGGTATCAAAAGCTTTGGTCAGATCAAGGTAGGCTGCATGAACCACCTTACCTTCATCCACAGCTCTGGTAACTGACTCAAAGAAGACGACCAAGTTGAGCAGGCATGATCTACCCTTCACAAAACCAACCTGTGTGGGATTGGAGATTCCTTGTATCCTTGTTTATTAGGTCCACGATGATGTGCTCCACAGCTTTGCATATCTGACTCGTCAGGCTAATGGGGCGATAGTTCCCAGGGTCTGTAGTCACACCTCCTTTGTGGAGAGGGATGACTATAGCAGTGTGCCATTTGGCATACTGCTACAGTGTGCCATTTGGCAGGGACAAAGCCTGAGGTGAGGCTGTGATTGAACAGGACACACAGATCAGGTGCCAGTTCACTCTGTAGTTCATGTAGAACACAACCAGGGATATTGTCAGGTCCCATAGAAGCTGTATTCTTGGCCTTGGACAGTGCTGTTTTAACCTGTGCAGCAGTAATACTGGGTGCCTGGCAATCTACTGGTATTGTGATTGGTCCTTTGGGGGGAGAGGGGTAAAGTTGGCATTGAATCTGTCAGCCAGTATACTGGCAATATCTGTTGGCTCAGTATAGGAGGTACCATTGTGCAGTAGCTCAGAGCAAATCTGGGTATTGCAGTGGAGATTCTATACATAACTATAGAAGGCCTTGTAGTTGTCTTTACTCTCTGCTGCAATTCTGTTTTCATACCTAGCTTTAGAGGATTTTATGAAGGCTCTCAACTTTTTGTTGAGGCATATAAGGGAGTTTTTCCAGTCTTGGGGCTTCACCTTATTCTGCATCAGTTTCCTCGTGATATTGTAGAGTTTTTTTTTTATGGCAGGGGACTACCAGATTGGCTTCCTTTTTTTGGATGAGAGTGTCTTGGTTCTATTGGGTATGGCTAGATCCATGTATTTGCGTACGTGTTTGTACAGTGCATTGGTGTATGATTCTGCGGTCATGCAACTATTCTCCATTTGCATGGGTGCTGTGAAGTTAGCCACCTCTGTTTTTAGGATGCCAAAGTTAACTTTGGAGAAGTTTTTCATGGTGGTTACCTTTGTTGGGGGATGGGAGGGATGTAGATTTCCAAGGTGATTAGTTTGTGGTCGGATCTACCCAGGGAGGAGCTGACTATTGGTATAGAGCAATGGTTGCCCATGTTAGTAATGACCAGGTCAAGGATGTTGCTACCTCTAGTGGTGGTAAGCATGAGCTGGTCCAGGGCATTGGAATTAATGAACTCCAGGAAACGTTGGGCAAGTGCATTGGCACATGAGTAGTTTACCCAGTTAATGGAAGGGTAGTTGAAGTTGCCTAGTAGGAGAGTGTTAGGTTGGACCCTAATATTATCCAGGATGCTTAGAAACATGGAGTGCAAGTCTTGGGACATGGTTGGGGACCTATAGCAGGCTATGACCTGAATCACTGTCTTACCCGATGTTAGCTGCACCTGCAGTATCTCTGATGCATTATGCTGGGCTACCAGTCTGGAGGTGTGCACATCCTTTATGAATATGGAAACATCACCACCTTTGGAGCTTCGGTCCAAGTTCTGAGGCCGAAAGGTGTGGAATGAGTTATAGCCTGGTAGTGCAGGGATGCTTTTTGCTGCCTTGAACCAGGTCTCTGTTACAGCACAAATGTTGATGTTCTCCATTTTAAGGAGTGCCTCGAGTGAGTGCATTTTGAGATTTAGACTGCTAGCATTGAGCAGCATGACCCTCAGATTGCATGTGTTTGTAGCTGTTATGGTGGTAATTTGGTCTTTGGAACACCACCTAAAAAAGGCATTATAGGGGTGGCTATGAGCCTTGGCCAGTATCCGGAAGCCCAGGGGTAATAGATGCAAGACATCTCTGGCAAAGCATCAAGGTCTGTCAATCATGTCATCCCAGGCAGAAAGATAATGGATCACCTTAAAATGACACCAGAAACTTAGCCAATTGTTGAAATCAATCATTTTCTGCTTGTACTGTGGTGTCATTCTGGGTGATGGTAGGATGCTGCTCAGGGATAGGGTCAAACCCGCCTGGGCTACATAATCCGAGAGCTCAAGTTTTACTTTTTTGGTGTGTTCTTTTTTATTTTTTATTTTTTATATATGTATTTATTTATGATGATGAAGTCTGTTAAGAATGACAAATATCTGAGTTCAGATATTATTTTCTTCAGAAAATGCATGCTAATGTAATACCTGTTATTTTTTAGCTTTCTAAGTTTATAAGAGGAATATTTAAAATCTGTCACTGATTGTTGACCTCTTTCCCTCACCCCATTATTTTTGGCTTTGTCCAGACTTATTCTGCTAACATATTGAGGGGTATGCCCAGATATGATAGGATAACCAACACAGCTTTTGTTTGCAGACCCAGAAGAGCATTTCATCCTTCTCAAAGTCATTCCTTTCCTCCCTGTCTAAAATAAATGTCCCCAGTGAGCAGTAAAGTTTAAGATCAAATAGCATATTATTACATTTACTTTAATAAATGACATTGGTCATCTAAAGGAGTACACAACTGTCAGTGGTCATCCAGTAAACAATGAATGCAACTAATAACATAAAAACAATGTACCAGCACAAATAACACTTGCAGAACCTGTCATGTTCTCATTTATAAGCTAAAGGAACTTGTCCATTACTACCATTTTTATGTTTCTATTCCAATAAAGCAACATTTTCCATTTTTGGTAAAGTCCAGTAAAGTTGTCATCAAAAATAGTGTCCCGCTGCACATTTCATTCTGAGAGAGTCATTTTGTTATTCTGATCCATTTCCCATGGTTAAAAGATGGAAAACAGAAATGAAAAAAAATGACACTTTTTCTATCTGTTGGCTTCTTCTTTCTATCACAATTAAGCGAGAAGAATCCACGAAAGAGATTACAGACTGTGAAGTGATTTGTTACGTTTACAGTAGAGGGAAAGGATTCGATTGCTGTTTCACACTTTATTATGAGATAAAATGTGGTGCTGTTTAAATTCAGAGAAGCACTGTTCCTTTAACAGAACTTATATAGCATTTTGTTAACATGCTTGTATTTTTACTATACCATAGGTTGCAAAATATGCTAAAGGTAAACCAAACTGGGGATAGCTACTGATGTTACTGCTGAGACTTTGTCTTAGATGGACTTCAAGTTCCCAGTGGAGCCAATTGACATCTCCCTCCACAGTGTAACAAATCTGGAACCAACTGACATACCCCTCCACAGTGTAATGAATCTGGAACCAACTGACATACCCCTCCACAGCATAATGAATCTGGAGCCAGCTGACATACCCCCCCCACAGTGTAATGAATCTGGAACCAACTTACATACCCCTCCACAGTGTAATGAATCTGGAACCAACTGACATACCCCTCCACAGCGTAATGAATCTGGAGCCAGCTGACATACCCCCCCCCCACAGTGTAATGAATCTGGAACCAACTTACATACCCATCCACAGTGTAATGAATCTGGAACAAACTGACATACCCCTCCACAGTGTAATGAATCTGGAACAAACTGACATACCCCTCCACAGTGTAATGAATCTGGAACCAACTGACATAACCCTCCACAGTGTAATGAATCTGGAACCAACTTACATACCCCTCCACAGTGTAATGAATCTGGAACCAACTTACATACTCCTCCACGGTGTAATGAATCTGGAACAAACTAACATACCACTCCACAGTGTAATGAATCTGGAACCAACTAACATACCCCTCCACAGTGTAATGAATCTGGAAACAGCTGACATAAACCCCCCCCCCACAGTGTAATGAATCTGGAACCAACTGACATACCCCTCCACAGCGTAATGAATCTGGAGCCAGCTGACATACCCCCCCCCCCCACAGTGTAATGAATCTGGAACCAACTTACATACCCCCCCACAGTGTAATGAATCTGGAACCAACTTACATACCCCTCCACAGTGTAATGAATCTGGAACAAACTGACATACCCCTCCACAGTGTAATGAATCTGGAACCAACTGACATAACCCTCCACAGTGTAATGAATCTGGAACCAACTTACATACCCCTCCACAGTGTAATGAATCTGGAACCAACTTACATACTCCTCCACGGTGTAATGAATCTGGAACAAACTAACATACCACTCCACAGTGTAATGAATCTGGAACCAACTAACATACCCCTCCACAGTGTAATGAATCTGGAAACAGCTGACATAACCCCCCCCCACAGTGTAATGAATCAGGAACCAACTAACATACCCCTCCACAGTGCAATGAATCAGTGCAGCACAACCATTGCAAAGTGCTAGCAACATACATTTATGATGAGGAGCTAAAGGAAAAGATACCTGCTATAACAAACAAAAAGATGTCAAGCTGCTTTACTTGTAACTGAAACAGTACAAGGATACAGAAAAATCTGAACAATTGAAACGATCTTGGAGCTTACGGATTCAAAGACATCTAGTAGTCAATGAATAACAAACTGATGATGTTCAACTTGTCAGTTTACAGTCACTGACACAACCTGTTAAGAGATGTTATCACTGCAACAGCATTGCTTCTTTGTGCCAGATTCTCTTTTTTCTGTGTTTGTACAATTGGTACATTTTTAACATATTTCAGCAACGGGGTGGAAATGTCTCCCACATTAAAAAGTACAAGGGTGTTTGCCCCCAACAAATTGTTTTCAAAAAGTTTTTTTGCAGTCCGCAGCTGTGTGCTCCAGAGGGATAAAGCCCTGACTGGGACACAGACAATCCTAGAGTAGCAGTTCAGGAAGCTGAAATGCCAGAGATGTTTGGGTGAAAAATGACAACTTACATTAGAACTCCAGATGGGAGGGAGAGTTTGATTGGCTTCTCCACCTATAGTGACCTGACTACTCCAGGGTAGTGGCAAAGGATGCTGTCCAAGAACAGAACAGACTCTGGGGAGTAATAATAACAGTAATAATATTAATAATAATAATAAGATCATCCAAGATTACTAGGCTATCGACCTGGAGTTCATGTTAAGCCTAGCCATCTCATCCCAATGTAATACCATAGAAATGCTAGTCAATAGACAAGATTGCATTTAATGATGACTGACCAAGTCCAGAAGGGTTGTGGGCTCTATCCCAGGTAAGGATTCATGGTGCCCCATCCACTCATCCAGGTTCCTCTTGAACAGTGTCATGGAGATGCTCTGTTTCACATGAATTGGCAGCATGTTCCAGAGATGTGGCAGTTACTGGGAGATAAATCTATCCCTACAGCATGTCCTATTTAAGTCACAGTGGGGAGGATAATTTGGATAAGACTTTTATTATTAATAGCCTCTGTTGATAAGGAGCATCAGAGCCAAACACTGGGTTTAGATTTATGATTTCCCATTTTAGTCATCAAGGTTTTGTTTGAATACAGTCAGGGGTAAACTCTGTTTTACATGGATGGGGAGCTTATTCGGTACTTTTCCGTTATCGGGGCAACATTTGTAAAGAACGCTTACAGTGTTAGAACTTTATGACCACTGACGTCTGTGTACCTTTCTGCTGGAATATTGTTTTCTTTTCTTTTCTTTCCTACTACAATGCTGGTTTTGTGCTGTAAGGTTATTTTGAGGCCTAAGACTGTCAATGGAAGGAAGGTAGGCGAATAATTTGAAAACAGAAAACTGTGTTGTATCGGGAGCTTTTCGTCTTTGAAACTATGACCTGTAACTGCTCCTCCGCGGCAAGATTTCTGAAAATCTACTTTAATTCTGCACAGAAAGGTGAGGAGGTCAATATACGTTTGACGTGTAAGTTGATTAAAAGTATGAACATAGTAGTGATCATGTAAGTGTTTGACACTTGAATTTACAGACACAAGACTGATGACATGTTCTGCTTCGTGTTTATACATCTCAGTGCATTTTCAAAACATCGCGAGAAACTCTTTTCTGAAAGAATGCTGTTTCCCATTCTCTATAAATGATTAAGTTTTAGTTTCTATACTTAGAATGCATGTGATATTAACTTTAAGTACCATATAAAATAGTCACATGATAGAGCAAAATGAGTAAAAAAGGACCAAAATGGGTCCATGTAAATCAGAGCAGCCCCTCTACCTTTGCATGGCACACAGTATGCTGCAAAATGAAGAACTCAAACACAATCCTATTCTGTGTAATGGGTAACTGAACAACATTCTGTACAGTCAGTCTTGAACCGAAATACCATCCCATTATACAAACTCTTGCCTACCAATGGCTGCAAATGTTAACAAAGCATAGATTTAGTAGAAAGTCATACCCCATCCACAGTCCGTGGTGTGTTTCAGTAACTCTTGGATGACACACATCATAGCTATATGCTAATAGCATGCTTGTGTTAGACTACACAACGTACCCTGCAGTATAACTAACATGTCTTTTAACCAGGTGTGTGTAAAATTTAGATATGACATCTTCTTTTTTAAATATTATGCAGTAAAATGCTTTTAGACACATCTAGTTATATTAACACCAAAAAGTGACTGGATTCTGAGCTCAGCAACCGCGTAAAAAGTGTTGCCCCAATAATGGAAAAGTACCGCTTATTCCATAGTTCTGGGATCCTTTGGGACAGAAATATCTGTCTCTCCAGCATGTTCTATTTTTGTCACAAGTGAAGTTCAGATCCTTGGATCTGGTGTTGGTCTCTGTTTCTTTTTCATTTTCATTTGGGGTACCTTCTGCCTTGAGTCCGCATATCCTCCCTGCATCCTGCTGGATTTTCTTTGTTGTGTCCAGCTCCTTCTTGTAGCCAAGATGTGTCAAGAGCTGATCTCTCAGTCCTCTGACTTTCTTCAGCTGTGTGTGTGTGTGTGTGTGTGTGTGTGTGTGTGTGTGTGTGTGTGTGTGTGTGTGTGTGTGTGTGTGTGTGTGTGTGCGTGTGTGTGTGTGTGTGTGTGTGTGTGTATATATGTGTATGTGTGTGTGTGTGTGTGTGTGTGTGTGTGTGTGTGTGTGTGTGTGTGTGTGTATGTGTGTGTGCACGTGTGTATGTTCAAGTCTGTTTTTGTGCTTGTATGCAGCTGTGTGTGTGTGTGTG
This sequence comes from Protopterus annectens, assembly GCF_019279795.1. Lineage (NCBI taxonomy): Eukaryota > Metazoa > Chordata > Ceratodontiformes > Protopteridae > Protopterus > Protopterus annectens. Next base: position 1,369,520,507 of record NC_056746.1, read on the forward strand.
TGTGTGTGTGTGTGTGTATGTGTGTGTGTGTGTGTGTGTGTATATGTGTATGTGTGTGTGTGTGTGTGTGTGTGTGTGTGTGTGTGTGTGTGTGTGTGTGTGTGTGTGTACGTGTGTTTGTGCATGCGCATCTGTGTGCCCCACAGTGGACATGTCCTATCAAGGACTGGCTCACTGCATTTTGCTGAGTGCTTGCAGGGATAGGGACTGGCATCCCGTACCCTGAACTGAATGAATCAAGTGTCAAACAAAGAAAGAATGACTGAATGACTGAATGAATGAATGAATAAATGAATGAATCCTAAATCCAATGAAGTGATAGGACAGTGTGTCGCCTATATGTGCTTATTTCTTGCTCTTTGCCTAGATCACTTTTGATGTACTGGACCTTATGTGTTAGTTATGCATACATTTGCAAATAATGATAGCAATAAATGTTTTTCTGCTGTTTCGCATTTTCTGATCAGACTTCTAGCATAGACCAATGTTCTCATGACTTCTCTGCAGTATGTGCATGTAGCATACTCACAAAGTTTCCACTAGGTGGCAGTATAATCTTCACATAATGACAAATTTTATTCTGAGATGCTGTCATAAATGTTTCAGCTTTAAAATGCAACCATTTTAAAAGCCATTTTTAACTGGAATCCATGTAACCCTGATTTGTATGTTGAAGTTATTCCACCAGTAACCAACTTTTGGATCTGTTTATAAATGTCAGGACTACTCAATTCGAAGTTGTAGTCACCGTTCAGCAATTTAGATGTATAAAATGTGAACGTGAACTGCAAAATTCATTCATTCATGGACGGAGTTTCATTTTCCAGAATCCAAGTCCAGTTACAACTGTATTCATAAGACCTCTGGCCAACTGTACCTTGCCAGTGCACTGGATGAGACATAACAAGAAACCTAGAGCATCAGCTGGTCAAATAATAATTAGAATTACCACCAAGATGAGTTCTTTCTAACAGACACATCTGGTTATATTAACACCAAAAAGTGACTGGATTCTGAGCTCAGTAACCGCGTAAAAAGTGTTGCCCCGATAATGGAAAAGTACCGCTTATTTACTGTAGTAAGTTAGTGACACCAATTTGAAGAAAGGAGGAAAAACAGACTCTTAACACCTACACTAAGCATACACAATTTGTATTCAAGAAAATTCCTATCACATTTTTGTACTTTCTAATTACTCAGAAAGATTACAATAAGCCTACATGTAGTCTATACTTTGTTGTAACCTTTAGGAATCCCCCTCGATATTTAAAGCTGCAAGAAAATCAGGAGGAAAACTAAAATTAGGAGAAAGAAGGTGTGAGTTATACATATGTTGTTCATTCAGTCAGAACAGTGCACACTCGGTGTACACTTAATGTTAAGAGTCAATGAATCCCAGGAACAAACTAGACACAGATATGGGTGAGCGCAGACTCTATATGAATGTCATGGACTGTGAGAGCGTGGTGATTATAGGGGGAAATCATACCTCTCAACTTCTTAGGACAAGAAATCTGCACAAAGACAAAAACATGGGTGGGACAAAGACCCACAATCAGAGACAGATTTTAAATGTTGCTCATATTCACATAAAAAGTTACTAGAATAACAAAATTGGTATTGGCATACATTTTCTGAAGGATATGAAGTCAGAAACTCAAAGGTGTGTCATTATTAGTGACTTCAGTCCTCACTGAAATGCCAGAATACCACAAATGTTATGAATCTGGACATTTTGTAAAAATCTGGACAGTTGAGAGGTTTGGATACACTAATTTGAGCCTCAGCTGCTCAAAATCCAGGAACTCACAGACAGGCACATGATCATAGGCGCCGGAACCACAGAGCAAAGGGGGGGAGGTTCTCCCCACTTTTACAGCTGCAAGACCTGTTTTTTCTTTAAGGAGGACTCATGCGTGCGTCACACACTAATGTGAATTTTAAACACAAAAGTGCACAGAAAATTTCCTAGTGCACGTTAAGCCTGTTGCAAGGGTCACCCATGGTACAAAGTACTCCGTTTATATGGTTTAGGAAGGCTGTGCTTCATTTTATGGTTTAGGTGTAGCAGTTTTTTCCCTATTCGTCTTTTTATGATTTCAATGCTTTTGTGCTTTGGTGCTGTGCTGATCTTCATCTGTCGGAAGGCATTCGTTAACTAGTTTTAGTTCCACTATACTTCTGAGCTTCTACTGTAGTTTTCTGTGAGTTTAGTGTGTAGACTTCAGTGCTGCACCCTGCTGATCATCGATGGTAAATAAAAGACATCCCATTATTCGCAATTTTAGTCTACGAGTCTGTCATCTGAACCCTATAATGGTTACAACATGGTGAGGTACAATTTTCTGACATAACGCTGTTCCATTGTACTGCTGACATTGGGGTCTAGTTGCTAGTGCAGTGGGGAGCACAGGTTTCTTTGCATGCAAAGCGAAATTATATAATAATAACAGGCTGCAAATGTTTGTTGTATGCGCTCGTTCCTGCCATTTTATATCTTACCTCATGTGAGTGATAATCTGGAGAAAAGCTGTCTTTGCAACTTCACTTGTAAATGTTTTAAATATTACTCAGACAGTTCAAAAAAGCCAAGCAATTAACAAAACCCAGCGTGCAATCACAGTTGTGTTTTTTAAATAATAGGGACAACCCGAGAAACAGTAAAAAGTTAGGACCAGCAGATTTTTGGTCATTTTACTTGTTTAATAAATGCCGCAGTGGATGTGATGCCGGAGTGGATGTGAACTATCTTTGTTTTTTTTGTACAACCCTACCCCTGCTATTTATTTGTCAACTGTACCTCATTAGCAGTAATATTCATAAGTTCGAATCTTAAAAAAAAATCATGTTCCACACTGAAAGAGTCTATTATAAATTGTTAATTTTTTTAACCACTACCCTTAGTAAACCACACTGAATCACATTAATTCGTCAAAATGATTTTTTTGTAAGCTTTGAGTAAGCTCATTTTAACCATTCTTTGAACTTCCTAATTGAAGCTGTTAGTAAGTGTTCCACAGTTTGCCCATTTCCTCCACGTTATGAGAGGTAGTATTCAATATTTGGGAGGTGTAAGGCTGGGTGCTGTTTTGCTCTCCTAATGTGCAATAAATGGGCAAACTGTAGAACACTTACTAACAGCTTGCAAACATAAATATCTTCAACTACAAACCTCACAGGATGGTTACAATGATACTGAAATGTTGATATTATTTACCACGGATATCAGTTAACAAATGGATTAACAATGAATGTGTGAGACACCCTTTCAGTATGGAACTGCAGAACTTGAAATTAATAATGTTCTGTGTAATGAGGTACAAGGATCGCGAATCCAAACTTTGTTCACTAGTAGGATAACCATGAGGTATACTTGTGAAGTATGCTTTAAAGTAAGCTTTATTGGTTTGTTTCAGGTTATGACTGGTACCCACATAGTGTCATTTGTACAGTAATGCTTATCTGTATCTATCTGTCAGTTATCATGTGATTCCTCCATACTGTCAGTCAAGGTGTGGTTTGCAAAGGCAGCACGCATGTGGGGCACACAAGGGATAGAGTGCTACTCATACTGCTCATCTGTGTCAAGTGTGCTCACATGTGACCTGAGTCGAGTGTGCTCACATGTGACCTGTGTCGAGTGTGCTCACATGTGACCTGAGTACTAGTTTTCATTACAATTCTCAGAAACCTTCACAGGCAGACCTCTCATTATGAGGAACATTCCTCATTTTCAGTCTTAAAACGTCCATATTCTGACTTTTTTCATATTGAAATGGTTTGTCACACATCGACTGTTGTGAATTAAGTAGTATTAAATGTAAACAATGCTGAATAATATTTATGAAAACATTCTAAGTATTAAGTTATATATTTTAACAAGTCTGTCAGCCTCCAGGTTGAGGTTGTTATCAAGCTGTTTAGTAAGTGTTCCACATTTTGCCCATTTGATAAATATTATGAGGCAGTTCTGTTCCATATCTGTGGTTTTTGGGTAAATCATTGCAGTTGCTAAGTAAAAGACATTTCAGTTTCAGACCTTATACCCTTCAAAAATGCATGCTAATACAAAACCTGTTAAATTAGTAATGTTCTTAATCTATAAGTCTGTCTTTGATTTCAGTTTATACATCTGGCCCTGATTTTGGGCTTTGTCTCCTCGTCATTTTTGTTTTTGTCCAGAATTCTTCACTAAGAGGTTGAGGGTATGCTCTTAAACACTATTGTTTCTTGTATGTTGATTAATAAACAGCAAAGAATTGTACATATTCAAAATTAGAGGAAAGGTTACCTTAATATTGACTGATTCAGTGACAAAAGTACTAAATACTTGAGCCAGACAAAAAAGAAAATAAAAATCCTGTGTACAAGTGAAATGTTTCTAGTTGCTGTCCCCTACCATCTTTTCTGTGGACCAACTTAAGTGTTTCATATCTTTACCCTTATATGTTATCCAAAACTGTAAACAACACCACAGAGGCAGCCTTAGACTCAGTAGGAGGGTTATGGCCGAAGGGGAGAACAATTCCTCTCCCATGCAGTATACAGTGGCAGTCCGTTAACTTGTTGGCTGTTGCAGCATTCTTTTCCTATTCCTTATGGTGATCTTGGGAACACTTGAATGCTTTTTGTGTTTTGTGTCAATAAACATTATCCCTCCAGGTTTGTAGAGGATGCCCGTACTGTTTTTACTCCTTTGTAACCTGATGTTCTCTACATCTTTTTGCTTGAACCTCAGTGCTCATTAATACTGTATCATTGGAGCTTTTCGCCCTGGACCTCCTTTTAGGCTTGCCACCCCTTCAGTTTTTTTCCGGACTATCAAACACTGTACAAACTCCGGTATTCTGTTTCAAAAAGGAAACAGACTATCGGAGTTTGTAAATCGGCTGATTTACTATGCTTTTCTTACAGAAAAGCATAGCAAATCAACCAAAAGCAGGCGGCGGGAGCGAAAAAAGAGGGCGTTCCCGTTGATCGGCTGATTTACTATGCTTTTCTTACAGAAAAGCATAGCAAATCAGCCAAAAGCAGGCGGCGGGAACGAAAAAAGAGGGCGTTCCCGTTGACTGATGCTGTCGTGACATCACAAAATGGGCAGTATGTTGGCGGGAGAGGGGGTGGGGCGGGCGGGGTTACTGGTGACGCGAGGGGCGTGGCGTGGCTCCGGTTTTAGCCGTGAACGAAGGTGGCAACCCTACCTCCTTTGAATAAGGAATTGTTTACTGAGCTTACCTCTTAACTGTCCAGATTTTTTACCTCACATGTTTAGTCTGTTCTTTATAAAATTGCTGGTTTTCTGGCAAATCATTGAGAACCGATGTCATTAAATATTGAATACATTTCAGTTTCAGACTTCATGTCCTTCAGGAAATGCAGGCTAACTCAAAACCTATTATTTTAGTAACTTTTGTAAGCTTATAAGAAAAAGATTTAAAATTTGCTCCAGATTTTGGTCCTTTGTCACCCCATTATATGTGGCTTTGTTCAGAGTTCTTGTGCTAACAGGTTAAATGGACCACCTCAAAGATTTATTACTATACTCAGTATCCTACAGAGTGCTTAGAGGTGACATGTCTGGAATACAAGGCATATAGGATGGACCTACTGAACATCAACAAGTCAAATGGCATCAGAAATACTCAGTCCAGGTATCTAAACTGAATGTTGTGGAGAGATGGCTATATATCACAGAGGCTACTACTGTTCCAGAACAGACTATCCATAAAAATAAAACAAAGCTCATCCGTCCATATTCAAATGCAATTTGGATCTAAGGATGGATAATAGAAATTGTACTCCAGGATTGCCTTCATGCCAGTAATGGATATAGGCAGTTCCTAAATGCTGCATCCCTTTTATGGGTCCCCTCAAATTATCTATGGTGTGATGACAGTTATTCTCACTAGAGCTAATCTACAATTGTTAGCCATGGGATAGGTAAGACCAATCAGAAAATGTTAATTCAAGCACCAAAAGGGAATTGGCTAAGCTTAAAATGTTCTCCAAGTGAACCTATGTAGTAAACCTATGTTGTGGTAGTAAATAGTTATAAAAAATTGCCCTTTTTAGATCACTAAGTGCCCCCACACCCCCCACACCCCCAGTATTCAACAGCATCTGGCACCTATGCACATGAGAGGCTGTTTTCACAGCTGCCCACCTGGCCGACCAGCTGCTCAAACTTGAACGTGAGTTCAGTGATGCAGCTGTCACAATGGTTACAGCCAGTGAAGGTCTCATTGTGAACTGGTAAGTTGTGAAGGTCAATGGGGAGGGGAGCATTAGGTGTAAGGAGAGGACTGGGATTATAGGTTTAGGGCATGAAAGGGGGCTGGCTCAGAGCTAGGTTTAGGGAGCAATCAGCAGTTATTTTTAGAGTTAGGGGCAGGGTTCTGGAAGAGATAGTTAGCTTAGTGGTAGTGTACAGGAATTGTGGTAGTAGAATTTAGGGCCAACATGAGCGTGGCTGCAGAACAGTGTGTCACAAGCTAATGGCAAATGAGCACTATATTACCCCTCACAAAGATAGGGATAAACCCCCTTTCTAACCGATTTTGGCAGCTAGAGGAGGTAAAACAGAACTATCGGGTGTATTTTTCGATGAGAAATTAGAAAAAATGTAAATATCCTTGATTGGAGGACTGAAGCAAGTGACAAGCCTTTGAGGTGACCACGGTAGAGCATTGTGTTTATTTCTGTCTTCTTTTTGTAAGGATCCTTTGTGGACTTTACAGTTGCTGCATGCATCTGGTCAGGTAGATACTGAGAGGGCACTATACTCTATGATGGGTCTGATGACAGCCAAGTATAGTGGTGCACTGACCTCCCTGGACCTATATGCCATACCCTTACTTATAAGCTGAGCAATACAAAACGATTATCTTACTATCTTGGACACATGTTGGGCGAAGGCTACATTACTCTTTTAAAAAGAGTTTCAAGCTTTAACATGTTTTTAACATGCTTGACTTGTCTTGATTAAACATGTGACGTTGGGAGGGTTATTTACAAATAGCATAATGATTCTATTCCATATTTCTTATGAAGTTTTTGATATTAAAACTAAACAAAAGTGTTTAAAACTTCTGACTGTTATGTCAGGTCATTACATCTTTTTGCTTGTTTTGTGGAATTTAACTGTGGAGTTTATTTTTGATTTTGTCATGAAAGCATTACATTTGAGTGCCTGAGGTGTTTTTGTAATGAAGACACAGGATATGTGGATGTTAGAAGGATGTCTATTGGTGGCTTTTGCTAGAAGCCATTTAGGAGGAAGTGAGGTGGAAGTGACAGTGGTATGACTATTGGTTAGTGGCACCTTTTAATGAGACACATGGATTCTCCTCAGTGGAAGTGACAGTGGTATGACTATTGGTTAGTGTCACCTTTTAATGAGACACATGGATTCTCCTCAGTGGAAGTGACAGTGGTATGACTATTCGTTAGTGGCACCTTTTAATGAGACACATGGATTCTCCTCAGTGGAAGTGACAGTGGTATGACTATTGGTTAGTGGCACCTTTTAATGAGACACATGGATTCTCCTCGGTGGAAGTCACAGTGGTATGACTATTGGTTAGTGGCACCTTTTAATGAGACACATGGATTCTCCTCGGTGGAAGTGACAGTGGTATGACTATTGGTTAGTGGCACCTTTTAATGAGACACATGGATTCTCCTCGGTGGAAGTGACAGTGGTATGACTATTGGTTAGTGGCACCTTTTAATGAGACACATGGATTCTCCTCGTGGAAGTGACAGTGGTATGACTATTGGTTAGTGGCACCTTTTAATGAGACACATGGATTCTCCTCGGTGGAAGTGACAGTGGTATGACTATTGGTTAGTGGCACCTTTTAATGAGACACATGGATTCTCCTCGGTGGAAGTGACAGTAGTATGACTATTGGTTAGTGGCACCTTTTAATGAGACACATGGATTTTCCTCGGTGGAAGTGACAGTGGTATGACTATTGGTTAGTGGCACCTTTTAATGAGACACATGGATTCTCCTCATTCTTTGTTTCCAAAACAGTCACATTCTTGTGTTGAATAGATTGTGCTTAGGTAGCAGGATTCCATGCCTTCTTTCTTTAGTCAAGTTTCTACAAGGCAGTGCATGTGTGGGTTGTATTATAAATAACAACAGACTATGTGTCTAGCTGTCGAAAGGGACGGGACTGAAAATTTACCACAAAACAAATATTACAAAGCAGGACAGAAGCATGTGAGGTTCTGGATCCCCCACTCACTTATGGATGTACCATAACTCTCTCTCGATATATTAGTAAGGGGCTACAAGAGGCCTAGTCCCCAACTGGGGGTACGGGGGGGGGGGCTTGCCTGCTACAGCACTATGTATAAAATTTGTTGATCTTTGGCAAATATGTATTGTGGTGACACATAATTAAATTATTTTGTACCATTTGGTTTTAGTTAGATGGGATTCAGACTTTTGGCATTCAGCCTAAACTCATTCAGAACCTCTCTTGCAGGTGACTCACGCACTGGGATGGATTGTCCTTAAGATTCTCTAAGTGAGTCAAGCACCTTCTCTGCTTGAAAAGAAGGCCTATTGCCTTTCACAAAATTAAATCTATGCTTATGAGAAAGACAAAAAGTTATTTTACAGGCGAATCAAATGACAGTGTTACTTACCATGAAGTGACAGTGGGAACTTTAATGTAATAATATAAAATGTTTGTCTATTTAACATCTCATTACAGCTTTAACACTCATTATACTGACTGCCTGTGTACACTGTCAGAGTCATCACATATACTGGTATGTCACTGGTGAGATTCTATTTGATAATGTCGCATATCTGTTTGAAGGATGATGCTCAGGATGTGGCTTTCATGCAGGATTTAATCAGTATGTCATTAGCTAGTTCAAGATTAACCAGTTGAAAATGCTTCCTGTGAGAGACAGCAGTGGGTTAATCCCCTCCAGATGTTGTACTTATTCGGGTCATTTTTGAGGGGGCACAATTTAAGTGCGCCTCTCCAGCAGTCTGGAACTTCATCCCAGCACATCAGGTAGAAGTGATGTTTCTGGTCCATCGAAGTGACAGTCTATAATTTGTTTTAACAGTTCGACCATCACTTAATCACATTCAGCTGCTTTGTTGTTTATTTAGATATTTTTATAACCTCAACCATTTCTTGAGACGTGTCATCTGACTTTATGCTTTCCAAAAAGAGATCAGTTTCTTGCTAGAATCAGAATGCACCTTATGTAGTTTGATTTAGTACAAAACAAAGGTATTTAACACAACTGCTGCTCTATTAATACAGGCTAACTATCATTGTTTTCCTATATACTTTCCATGCCAGAAAAAGCTGTCAGCTTCTCACTGACATCCGCGGTTTGCCAGTGCACATCATCCCACCATGTCATATGACCCTCCAACATGTTCGCTGCCATTTTTCTTTTTTTTTAAATATTTGCATCCCAACTCTGACAATCTTCCCCTGTACCCAGGTTACTAAGTAATATCTAAGAGAAGAGATACGACTCCATGAATCTGAGGATATTGGGGGTAGAAGCCCATCAAAAATAATTACCACTGTGTTCTTCTCCCGTGTATATTACAGAACTAAGGAAAAATAGCTGAAATCTGAAACAGGCATCCAGGGTGGAGGTAAGTTTATCTTCAGGAAGACAAAGCAGTTTCTTATTTTTCACAGGAAGCTAATGACTACTAGACATATTACAAAGCTCAATGGCAGTCCTATAAAGTATCTCAGAGACAATATTATCTCACATTTTCATGTCTCTCTTGTCTTATTCTTCCACCAATTTTCTTACTGTCTTTTGTGGCAACTTCTCCTAACCTCTTTGTCAAGCTTTCAGAGCTTCTTTTCACTAGTATACCAACCACCACTGGCTAGCCTTCCTTTGACTTCTCTTATTTGCAGCTGTTCTTAAATTGAGATATCCCAGAAGGTGTTAGAAATCTATTTTTCTTTCCGAGATCCACTTTGTTACTCACTTGCAGTACTGCACTCTGAGCTACAGTGTAACAAGACAGTTATCAATGCTGAGCAACTCTTGCAAAGTGCTACAATGTAACAAGACAGTTAGTGCTGAGCAACTCCTGCAAAGTGCTACTGTGTAGCAAGACAGTTATCAGAGCTGAGCAACTCCTGCAAAGTGCTACAGTGTAACAAGATAGTTACCAGTGCTGAGCAACTCCTGCAAAGTGCTACAGTGTAACAAGATTGTTATCAGTGCTGATCAACTCCTGCAAAGTGGTCTATGCAAACAAACTTGTAACACCTGCAGAGTTCTGCAAAGAAACAAATGTGCATTACCTGAAGAGTTCTGCAAAGAAGCAAACCTGCAATGCCTATGGAGTGCTGCAAAGTAACAAACCTTGTCTTAAGCATTAGATTGCTCTATTTACAAAGCAGTTCACCTTTCATAAGAGTTTTTTTAGTAACCTAGCCAGTGTAACATTCCATCTCATCTGCTGTACTCAAACAATACAACCAGAATAAGGGGCTCAATTAGTTGGCTGCTGTTTCACCCTTTAAGACATATTTATCGGATTTTAAGTGTACCTGCAGTGCTGATAAAATGCCATCTCCATCTTCAGCCACAGCTCTTGAATGGTGCTCAGTTTATGCCATCCTGGATACACCAGTTACTCACAGCTGCTGAGCACATATGTCTGTGCTCCATACAATCCTAATGATTATGACCCTTATAATAGACTTGTTGCATCTTATCTATATCGTTAAAAGCATTTACCCCACACAGTGGATAAGGGATGTGGACTACCAAGAATTACAATGCATATCATGTCAGAATGTGCGGATGTTTGCACACTGAGACATAACAACACAAAATGCAACACCACAACAGAATATAAAAATCATAGTGGCATTTGTAACTAATTCATTCACAGTATTCACACACGTTACTCATTAAGGCCAATCTTTACTGCGTGACCTGAAAAGACAAATTGACATGCATCAGAAGTACTCCTATGAGAACTGTAAAACAGTTACTCCAACATGAACAGTACTCCTCTGAGAATAGTAAAACAGATACTCTCACATCGATAATACTTCTCTGAAAGCACTAAAACAGTTACACCCGCATCAGCAGTACTCATCTGAGAATTCTAAAATAGTTATTCCCACATCAGCAATACTCCTCTGAGAACAGTAAAACAGTTACTCCCGCATCAGAAGTACTGTTCTGAGAATAGTAAAATAGTTACTCCCACACTAATAGTACTCATCTGAGAATTCTAAAACAGTTATTCCTACATCAACAGTACTCCACCGAGAATAGTAAAAGTTACTCCCACATCATAAGTACTCCTCTGAGAATAGTAAAATACTTACTCCCACATCAATAGTACTCATCAGAGAATACTAAAACAGTTATGCCCACATCACCAGTATCCCTCTGAAAATAGTAAAATATTTACTCCCACAATAATAGTACTCATCTGAGAATAGTAAAATAGTTATTCTCACATCAGCTCTACTCCTTTGAGAATAATAAAACAGTTACTTCCTCTCTGGTATTAATCCTCTGAGAATGCTAAAAGTTACTCCCATATCAGCAGTACTCCTCTGAGAGTAGTAAAACAGTTACTTCTACACCAGTAGTACTTCTCCAAGAATGCTAAAGTTACTCCCACATCAGCAGTTCTCCTATGAGAATACTAAAACAGTTGGTCCCACAAGTTCTTTGCTTTATCACTGTTATATATCTTGCCCTCCCATTGTGTGCTACATGTTTTCTTTTTTCAGACATGGCAAGTACTTTTAAGATTTGTCAGTAAATAACACTTTGGCAATGGAGATATGCTATAAACACACGCAGGTAGCTATTTTACATTAGTAAAGCTTCCTGTAAGCATTTCAAATAAGTGCTTATTAGTGGCTGAGGTGGTGACTGCCCCATAAGTCTACAACAGCTGTGGGCAACACATTATGGAAATTACAGAAAATACTTTATATAGTATACCTAAAATGTACTTTTTGTTATTATAATCCTAGGCTGTTCATACCTCAGGCAGCTGATGTTGTTTCAGTCTTAATTGTAATTTTAACCTAAGCACAGTTATTTCTGTTAGCTATAATAACACAAAGCCATGACCCAGACATAACCACAGAAGACGGAATCTGTTAGACAACTGTATTCAGTTTGTCACTGTTGAAATACTTGTGTCACGGTCTTCAAGATGCAACAAAAAAAAGTCTGAAGCATTTGTATGCTATGAACTATCCATCACCACTGTGGTATAAGTATTACAACAGGCAAACAAGTCATTTATCACATGTAAGAACAAGATATTTTCTGACAAATTTTTGCACATTCCTTTTTTGAGCTAAACAGAAAAAAATGTCATATGACAGGAGATGCAGTTACTGCTCTGTCAGAGAAAAAATACCAAAGCAATATTCTAGACTCTAGATCAATGACAATGCTGTCCTGTTTCTCACTCCATTTAATTGTCTTTATGACTGTCAGTTAGGAAAGGTTTAGAGTGTAATTTCTTTCTTTTTTTTTTTTTTATTTATTTTATTTCAAAATATATGTCTTGTTTTAGGCAATCCCTTGTATAACATGTGGCATGCAGATACATAATCCAAAACACACTGCTGTCTCCTTCTATTGGAATGTAAGAACCCTGAAGAACACCAGAACAGCAAGCTGCTTTTTCTAAACGTACGTAATATATCGTAATATTATATACTTTTTTTTTGCTTTTGCTCTTCTTCACTCTAGAGGAATGCTGTTATTTCTGAGTCACTACTACGACTAAAAATTAGTGAGCACTGTTTTTTTTTTTTTGGTTGATGGCAAGGGGTAGCATCTAATTACGGCATGGTATGCTGTCTGCCACTATATGTTGGGCAAAGTGCTCCTTTGCCCAGAAATGTTACCCTCTGAACCAGGGACAGTGCTCTCCCTCTTGGTACAGCATGGTACTCGTCACCGGTCATGTGACTGCAGTATGGTACAGCATGGCACTTGACACCGGTCATGTGACTACAGTACAGCATGGTACTCGACACCGGTCATGTGACTGCAGTACAAAGCACTGTGTCCATGTGGCTGCCCTTTCCTTTAAAGCATCCACATACCCACACGAACCCTGTTCACTTGCAGCAAGTGTTGCTTTGCTGAAGCTGCCTGATGCTACTTCTATTCCAACTTTCAGATGTGTTCAATTATTTATTTTTTTTTGTTCCCAGTTAAGATACGAGTAAAAATCTTTGTTCAGAGATGCAGCAAAGTGAGCAGATCTCAAAAGTAAGTCAGTAAATCTAATACTACCGGTTACAAACAAGTATGATAATGTCTAATTTTGTGCATTTG